>NW_026599599.1:1815000-1842500 GCF_023634155.1 Falco peregrinus | reverse complement strand
TAGGGTTAGGGTTAGGGTTAGGGTTACGTACATGCCATGCACAGCTGAGGTTTAGAGTTCCGTCAAGGGTTAGGCCTCTTAGGGTCAGGATTAGGGTTAGGTTTAGGGTTAGGGTTAGGGTTAGGGTTAGGGTTAGGGTTAGGGTTAGGGTTAGGGTTAAGTGCATGCCATGCACAGCTGAGGTTTAGAGTTTCGTTTTGTGTTAGGTCTCTTAGGGTTAGGGTTAGGGTTAAGGTTAGGGTTAGGGTTAGGGTTAGGGTTAGGGTTAGGGTTAGTGTTAACTGCATGCCATGCACAGCTGAGGTTTAGAGTTCCGTTTTGGGTTAGGCCTCTTAGGGTCAGGGTTAGGGTTAGGGTTAGGGTTAGGGTTAGGGTTAGGGTTAGGGTTAGGGTTAGGGTTAGGTACATGCCATGCACAGCTGAGGTTTAGAGTTCCGTCAAGGGTTAGGCCTCTTAGGGTCAGGATTAGGGTTAGGGTTAGGGTTCGGGTTAGGCTTAGGGTTAGGGTTAGGGTTAAGTGCATGCCATGCACAGCTGAGGTTTAGCGTTCCGTTTTGTGTTAGGCCTCTTAGGGTCAGGGTTAGGGTTAGGGTTAGGGTTAGGGTTAGGGTTAGGGTTAGGGTTACGTACATGCCATGCACAGCTGAGGTTTAGAGTTGCGTTTAGGGTTAGGCCTCTTAGGGTTAGCGTTAGGGTTAGGGTTAGGGTTAGGGTTAGGGTTAGGGTTAGGGTTAGGGTTAGGGTTAGTGTTAGGGTTACGTACATGCCATGCACAGCTGAGGTTTAGAGTTATGAAAGGGGTATGCCCAATAGGGTCAGGATTAGAGTTAGGGTTAGGGTTAGGGTTAGGGTTAGGGTTAAGTGCATGCAATGCACAGCTGAGGTTTAGAGTTCCGTTTTGGGTTAGGCTTTTTAGGGTCAGGGTTAGTGTTAGGATTAGGGTTAGGGTTAGGGTTAGGGTTAGGGTTAGGGTTATGTACATGCCATGCACAGCTGAGGTTTAGAGTTCCGTCAAGGGTTAGGACCCTTAGGGTCAGGATTAGAGTTTGGGTTAGGGTTAGCGTTAGGGTTAGGGTTAGGGTTAGGGTTAGGGTTAGGGTTAGGGTTAGGGTTAGGGTTAGGGTTAGGTACATGCCATGCACAGCTGAGGTTTAGAGTTCCGTTTAGGGTTAGGTCTCTTAGAGTTAGTGTTAGGGTTAGGGTTAGGGTTAGTTACATGCCATGCACAGCTGAGGTTTAGAGTTCCGTTTTGGGATAGGCCTCTTAGGGTCAGGGTTAGGGTTAGGGTTAGGGTTAGGGTTAGGGTTAGGGTTAGGGTTAGGGTTAGGGTTAGGGTTACCTACATGCCATGCATAGCTGAGGTTTAGAGTTGCGTTTAGGGTTAGGCCTCTTAGGGTTAGGGTTAAGGTTAGGGTTAGCGTTAGGGTTAGGGTTAGGGTTAGCGTTAGGGTTAGGGTTAGGGTTAGGGTTAGGGTTAGGGTTAGGGTTAGGGTTAGGGTTAGGGTTAGGGTTAGGGTTAGGCTTAGGGTTACGTACATGCCATGCACAGCTGAGGTTTAGAGTTCCGTTTTGGGTTAGGCCTCTTAGGGTCAGGATTAGGGTTAGGTTTAGGGTTAGGGTTAGGGTTAGGGTTAGGGTTAGGGTTAGGGTTAGGATTAGGGTTACGTACATGCCATGCACAGCTGAGGTTTAGAGTTCCGTTTTGGGTTAGGCCTCTTAGGGTCAGGATTAGGGTTAGGTTTAGGGTTAGGGTTAGGGTTAGGGTTAGGGTTAGGGTTAGGGTTAGGGTTAGGATTAGGGTTACGTACATGCCATGCACACCTGAGGTTTAGAGTTCCGTTTAGGGTTAGGTCTCTTAGGTTAGGGTTACGGTTAGGGTTAGGGTTAGGGTTAGGGTTAGGGTTAGGGTTAGGGTTAGGGTTAGGTACATGCCATGCACAGCTGAGGTTTAGAGTTCCGTTTAGGGTTAGGTCTCTTAGAGTTAGTGTTAGGGTTAGGGTTAGGGTTAGTTACATGCCATGCACAGCTGAGGTTTAGAGTTCCGTTTTGGGATAGGCCTCTTAGGGTCAGGGTTAGGGTTAGGGTTAGGGTTAGGGTTAGGGTTAGGGTTAGTGTTAGGGTTACCTACATGCCATGCACAGGTGAGGGTTAGAGTTGCGTTTAGGGTTAGGCCTCTTAGGGTTAAGGTTAAGGTTAGGGTTAGGGTTAGGGTTAGGGTTAGGGTTAGCGTTAGGGTTAGGGTTAAAGTTAGGGTTAGGGTTAGGGTTAGGGTTAGGGTTAAGGTTAGGGTTACGTACATGCCATGCACAGCGGAGGTTTAGAGTTCCGTTTTGGGTTAGGCCTCTTAAGGTCAGGGTTAGGGTTAGGGTTAGGGTTAGGGTTAGGGTTAGGGTTAGGGTTAGGGTTAGGTACATGCCATGCACAGCTGAGGTTTAGAGTTGCGTTTAGGGTTAGGCCTCTTAGGGTCAGGATTAGGGTTAGGGTTAGGGTTCGGGTTAGGGTTAGGGTTAGGGTTAGGTACATGCCAAGCACAGCTGAGGTTTAGAGTTCCGTTTTGGGTTAGGCCTCTTAGGGTCAGGGTTAGGGTTAGGGTTAGGTTTAGTGTTAGGGTTAGGGTTAGGGTTAGGGTTAGTGTTAGGGTTACCTACATGCCATGCACAGCTGAGGTTTAGAGTTGCGTTTAGGGTTAGGCCTCTTAGGGTTAGGGTTAAGGTTAGGGTTAGGGTTAGGGTTAGGGTTAGGGTTAGGGTTAGGTTTACGGTTAGGGTTAGGGTTAGGGTTACGGTTAGGGTTACGGTTAGGGTTAGGGTTACGTACATGCCATGAACAGCTGAGGTTTAGTGTTCCGTTTTGGGTTAGGCCTCTTAGGGTCAGGGTTAGGGTTAGGGTTAGGGTTAGGGTTAGGGTTAGGGTTAGGGTTAGGGTTACGTCCATGCCATGCACAGCTGAGGTTTAGAGTTCCGTCAAGGGTTAGGCCTCTTAGGGTCAGGATTAGGGTTAGGTTTAGGGTTAGGGTTAGGGTTAGGGTTAGGGTTAGGGTTATGTACCTGCCCTGCACAGCTGAGGTTTAGAGTTCCGTTTAGGGTTAGGTCTCTTAGGGTTAGGGTTAAGTTTAGGGTTAGGGTTAGGGTTAGGGTTAGGGTTAGGGTTAGGGTAAGGGTTAGGGTTAGGGTTACGTACATGCCATGCACAGCTGTGGTTTAGAGTTGCGTTTAGGGTTAGGCCTCTTAGGGTTACGGTTAAGGTTAGGGTTAGGGTTAGGGTTAGGGTTAGGGATAGGGTTAAGTGCATGCCAAGCACAGCTGAGGTTTAGAGTTGCGTTTAGGGTTAGGCCTCTTAGGGTCAGGATTAGGGTTAGGGTTAGGGTTCGGGTTAGGGTTAGGGTTAGGGTTCGGGTTAGGGTTAGGGTTAGGGTTAGGGTTAGGGTTAGGGTTAGGGTTAAGTGCATGCCATGCACAGCTGAGGTTTAGAGTTCCGTTTTGGGTTAGATCACTTAGGGTTAGGGTTAGGGTTAAGGTTAGGGTTAGCGTTAGGGTTAGGGTTAGGGTTAGGTACATGCCAAGCACAGCTGAGGTTTAGAGTTCCGTTTTGGGTTAGGCCTCTTAGGGTCAGGGTTAGGGTTAGGGTTAGGGTTAGGGTTAGGGTTAGGGTTAGGGTTAGGGTTAGGTACATGCCATGCACAGCTGAGGTTTAGAGTTGCGTTTAGGGTTAGGCCTCTTAGGGTCAGGATTAGGGTTAGGGTTAGGGTTCGGGTTAGGGTTAGGGTTAGGGTTCGGGTTAGGGTTAGGGTTAGGGTTAGGGTTAGGGTTAGGGTTAAGTGCATGCCATGCACAGCTGAGGTTTAGAGTTCCGTTTTGGGTTAGATCACTTAGGGTTAGGGTTAGGGTTAAGGTTAGGGTTAGCGTTAGGGTTAGGGTTAGGGTTAGGTACATGCCAAGCACAGCTGAGGTTTAGAGTTCCGTTTTGGGTTAGGCCTCTTAGGGTCAGGGTTAGGGTTAGGGTTAGGGTTAGGGTTAGGGTTAGGGTTAGGGTTAGGGTTAGTGTTAGGGTTACCTACATGCCATGCACAGCTGAGGTTTAGAGTTGCGTTTAGGGTTAGGCCTCTTAGGGTTAGGGTTAAGGTTAGGGTTAGGGTTAGGGTTAGGGTTAGGGTTAGGGTTAGGTTTACGGTTAGGGTTAGGGTTAGGGTTACGGTTAGGGTTACGGTTAGGGTTAGGGTTACGTACATGCCATGCACAGCTGAGGTTTAGTGTTCCGTTTTGGGTTAGGCCTCTTAGGGTCAGGGTTAGGGTTAGGGTTAGGGTTAGGGTTAGGGTTAGGGTTAGGGTTAGGGTTAGGGTTACGTCCATGCCATGCACAGCTGAGGTTTAGAGTTCCGTCAAGGGTTAGGCCTCTTAGGGTCAGGATTAGGGTTAGGTTTAGGGTTAGGGTTAGGGTTAGGGTTAGGGTTAGGGTTATGTACCTGCCCTGCACAGCTGAGGTTTAGAGTTCCGTTTAGGGTTAGGTCTCTTAGGGTTAGGGTTAAGTTTAGGGTTAGGGTTAGGGTTAGGGTTAGGGTTAGGGTAAGGGTTAGGGTTAGGGTTACGTACATGCCATGCACAGCTGTGGTTTAGAGTTGCGTTTAGGGTTAGGCCTCTTAGGGTTACGGTTAAGGTTAGGGTTAGGGTTAGGGTTAGGGTTAGGGATAGGGTTAAGTGCATGCCAAGCACAGCTGAGGTTTAGAGTTGCGTTTAGGGTTAGGCCTCTTAGGGTCAGGATTAGGGTTAGGGTTAGGGTTCGGGTTAGGGTTAGGGTTAGGGTTCGGGTTAGGGTTAGGGTTAGGGTTAGGGTTAGGGTTAGGGTTAGGGTTAAGTGCATGCCATGCACAGCTGAGGTTTAGAGTTCCGTTTTGGGTTAGATCACTTAGGGTTAGGGTTAGGGTTAAGGTTAGGGTTAGCGTTAGGGTTAGGGTTAGGGTTAGGTACATGCCAAGCACAGCTGAGGTTTAGAGTTCCGTTTTGGGTTAGGCCTCTTAGGGTCAGGGTTAGGGTTAGGGTTAGGGTTAGGGTTAGGGTTAGGGTTAGGGTTAGGGTTAGGTACATGCCATGCACAGCTGAGGTTTAGAGTTGCGTTTAGGGTTAGGCCTCTTAGGGTCAGGATTAGGGTTAGGGTTAGGGTTCGGGTTAGGGTTAGGGTTAGGGTTTGGGTTAGGGTTAGGGTTAGGGTTAGGGTTAGGGTTAGGGTTAAGTGCATGCCATGCACAGCTGAGGTTTAGAGTTCCGTTTTGGGTTAGATCACTTAGGGTTAGGGTTAGGGTTAAGGTTAGGGTTAGCGTTAGGGTTAGGGTTAGGGTTAGGTACATGCCAAGCACAGCTGAGGTTTAGAGTTCCGTTTTGGGTTAGGCCTCTTAGGGTCAGGGTTAGGGTTAGGGTTAGGTTTAGGGTTAGGGTTAGGGTTAGGGTTAGGGTTAGTGTTAGGGTTACCTACATGCCATGCACAGCTGAGGTTTAGAGTTGCGTTTAGGGTTAGGCCTCTTAGGGTTAGGGTTAAGGTTAGGGTTAGGGTTAGGGTTAGGGTTAGGGTTAGGGTTAGGTTTACGGTTAGGGTTAGGGTTAGGGTTACGGTTAGGGTTACGGTTAGGGTTAGGGTTACGTACATGCCATGCACAGCTGAGGTTTAGAGTTCCGTTTTGGGTTAGGCCTCTTAGGGTCAGGGTTAGGGTTAGGGTTAGGGTTAGGGTTAGGGTTAGGGTTAGGGTTAGGGTTACGTCCATGCCATGCACAGATGAGGTTTAGAGTTCCGTCAAGGGTTAGGCCTCTTAGGGTCAGGATTAGGGTTAGGTTTAGGGTTAGGGTTAGGGTTAGGGTTAGGGTTATGTACCTGCCCTGCACAGCTGAGGTTTAGAGTTCCGTTTAGGGTTAGGTCTCTTAGGGTTAGGGTTAAGTTTAGGGTTAGGGTTAGGGTTCGGGTTAGGGTTAGGGTTAGGGTTAGGGTTAGGGTTAGGGTTACGTACATGCCATGCACAGCTGTGGTTTAGAGTTGCGTTTAGGGTTAGGCCTCTTAGGGTTAGGGTTAAGGTTAGGGTTAGGGTTAGGGTTAGGGTTAGGGTTAGCGTTAGGGTTAGGTTTAGGGTTAGGGTTAGGGTTAGGGTTAGGGTTAGGGTTAGGGTTAGGGTTAGGGTTAGGGTTAGGGTTAGGGTTAGGGTTAGGGTTAGGGTTAGGGTAAGGGTTAGGGTTAGGTACATGCCATGCACAGCTGAGGTTATAGAGTTCCGTCAAGGGTTAGGCCTCTTAGGGTCAGGATTAGGGTTAGGTTTAGGGTTAGGGTTAGGGTTAGGGTTAGGGTTAGGGTTAGGGTTAGGGTTAGGGTTAGGGTTAAGTGCATGCCATGAACAGCTGAGGTTTAGAGTTCCGTTTTGGGTTAGGCCTCTTAGGGTCACGGTTAGGGTAGGGTTAGCGTTAGGGTTAAGGTCAGGGTTAGGGTTAGGGTTAGGGTTACCTACATGCCATGCATAGCTGAGGTTTAGAGTTGCGTTTAGGGTTAGGCCTCTTAGGGTTAGGGTTAAGGTTAGGGTTAGGGTTAGGGTTAGGGTTAGGGTTAGCGTTAGGGTTAGGGTTAGGGTTAGGGTTAGGGTTAGGGTTAGGGTTAGGGTTAGGGTTAGGGTTAGGGTTAGGGTTAGGGTTAGGGTTAGGGTAAGGGTTAGGGTTAGGTACATGCCATGCACAGCTGAGGTTATAGAGTTCCGTCAAGGGTTAGGCCTCTTAGGGTCAGGATTAGGGTTAGGTTTAGGGTTAGGGTTAGGGTTAGGGTTAGGGTTAGGGTTAGGGTTAGGATTAGGGTTACGTACATGCCATGCACACCTGAGGTTTAGATTTCCGTTTAGGGTTAGGTCTCTTAGGGTTAGGGTTAAGTTTAGGGTTAGGGTTAGGGTTAGGGTTAGGGTTAGGGTTAGGGTTAGGGTTAGGGTTAGGTACATGCCATGCACAGCTGAGGTTTAGAGTTCCGTTTAGGGTTAGGTCTCTTAGAGTTAGTGTTAGGGTTAGGGTTAGGGTTAGTTACATGCCATGCACAGCTGAGGTTTAGAGTTCCGTTTTGGGATAGGCCTCTTAGGGTCAGGGTTAGGGTTAGGGTTAGGGTTAGGGTTAGGGTTAGGGTTAGTGTTAGGGTTACCTACATGCCATGCACAGGTGAGGGTTAGAGTTGCGTTTAGGGTTAGGCCTCTTAGGGTTAGGGTTAAGGTTAGGGTTAGGGTTAGGGTTAGGGTTAGGGTTAGCGTTAGGGTTAGGGTTAAAGTTAGGGTTAGGGTTAGGGTTAGGGTTAGGGTTAGGGTTAAGGTTAGGGTTACGTACATGCCATGCACAGCGGAGGTTTAGAGTTCCGTTTTGGGTTAGGCCTCTTAAGGTCAGGGTTAGGGTTAGGGTTAGGGTTAGGGTTAGGGTTAGGGTTAGGGTTAGGGTTACGTACATGCCATGCACAGCTGAGGTTTAGAGTTGCGTTTAGGGTTAGGCCTCTTAGGGTCAGGATTAGGGTTAGGGTTAGGGTTCGGGTTCGGGTTAGTGTTACGGTTCGGGTTAGGGTTAGGGTTAGGGTTAGGGTTAGGGTTAGGGTTAAGTGCATGCCATGCACAGCTGAGGTTTAGACTTCCGTTTTGGGTTAGATCACTTAGGGTTAGGGTTAGGGTTAAGGTTAGGGTTAGTGTTAGGGTTAGGGTTAGGGTTAGGTACATGCCAAGCACAGCTGAGGTTTAGAGTTCCGTTTTGGGTTAGGCCTCTTAGGGTCAGGGTTAGGGTTAGGGTTAGGTTTAGGGTTAGGGTTAGGGTTAGGGTTAGGGTTAGTGTTAGGGTTACCTACATGCCATGCACAGCTGAGGTTTAGAGTTGCGTTTAGGGTTAGGCCTCTTAGGGTTAGGGTTAAGTTTAGGGTTAGGGTTAGGGTTAGGGTTAGGGTTAGGGTTAGGTTTACGGTTAGGGTTAGGTTTACGGTTAGGGTTACGGTTAGGGTTACGGTTAGGGTTAGGGTTACGTACATGCCATGCACAGCTGAGGTTTAGAGTTCCGTTTTGGGTTAGGCCTCTTAGGGTCAGGGTTAGGGTTAGGGTTAGGGTTAGGGTTAGGGTTAGGGTTAGGGTTAGGGTTAGGGTTACCTACATGCCATGCATAGCTGAGGTTTAGAGTTGCGTTTAGGGTTAGGCCTCTTAGGGTTAGGGTTAAGGTTAGGGTTAGCGTTAGGGTTAGGGTTAGGGTTAGCGTTAGGGTTAGGGTTAGGGTTAGGGTTAGGGTTAGGGTTAGGGTTAGGGTTAGGGTTAGGGTTAGGCTTAGGCTTAGGGTTACGTACATGCCATGCACAGCTGAGGTTTAGAGTTCCGTTTTGGGTTAGGCCTCTTAGGGTCAGGATTAGGGTTAGGTTTAGGGTTAGGGTTAGGGTTAGGGTTAGGGTTAGGGTTAGGGTTAGGGTTAGGATTAGGGTTACGTACATGCCATGCACACCTGAGGTTTAGAGTTCCGTTTAGGGTTAGGTCTCTTAGGTTAGGGTTACGGTTAGGGTTAGGGTTAGGGTTAGGGTTAGGGTTAGGGTTAGGGTTAGGGTTAGGGTTAGGTACATGCCATGCACAGCTGAGGTTTAGAGTTCCGTTTAGGGTTAGGTCTCTTAGAGTTAGTGTTAGGGTTAGGGTTAGGGTTAGTTACATGCCATGCACAGCTGAGGTTTAGAGTTCCGTTTTGGGATAGGCCTCTTAGGGTCAGGGTTAGGGTTAGGGTTAGGGTTAGGGTTAGGGTTAGGGTTAGTGTTAGGGTTACCTACATGCCATGCACAGGTGAGGGTTAGAGTTGCGTTTAGGGTTAGGCCTCTTAGGGTTAAGGTTAAGGTTAGGGTTAGGGTTAGGGTTAGGGTTAGGGTTAGCGTTAGGGTTAGGGTTAAAGTTAGGGTTAGGATTAGGGTTAGGGTTAGGGTTAAGGTTAGGGTTACGTACATGCCATGCACAGCGGAGGTTTAGAGTTCCGTTTTGGGTTAGGCCTCTTAAGGTCAGGGTTAGGGTTAGGGTTAGGGTTAGGGTTAGGGTTAGGGTTAGGGTTAGGGTTAGGTACATGCCATGCACAGCTGAGGTTTAGAGTTGCGTTTAGGGTTAGGCCTCTTAGGGTCAGGATTAGGGTTAGGGTTAGGGTTCGGGTTAGGGTTAGGGTTAGGGTTCGGGTTAGGGTTAGGGTTAGGGTTAGGGTTAGGGTTAGGGTTAAGTGCATGCCATACACAGCTGAGGTTTAGAGTTCCGTTTTGGGTTAGATCACTCTAGGGTTAGGGTTAGGGTTAAGGTTAGGGTTAGCGTTAGGGTTAGGGTTAGGGTTAGGTACATGCCAAGCACAGCTGAGGTTTAGAGTTCCGTTTTGGGTTAGGCCTCTTAGGGTCAGGGTTAGGGTTAGGGTTAGGTTTAGGGTTAGGGTTAGGGTTAGGGTTAGGGTTAGTGTTAGGGTTACCTACATGCCATGCACAGCTGAGGTTTAGAGTTCCGTTTAGGGTTAGGTCTCATAGGGTTAGGGTTAAGGTTAGGGTTAGGGTTAGGGTTAGGGTTAGGGTTAGGGTTAGGTTTACGGTTAGGGTTAGGGTTAGGGTTACGGTTAGGGTTACGGTTAGGGTTAGGGTTACGTACATGCCATGCACAGCTGAGGTTTAGTGTTCCGTTTTGGGTTAGGCCTCTTAGGGTCAGGGTTAGGGTTAGGGTTAGGGTTAGGGTTAGGGTTAGGGTTAGGGTTAGGGTTAGGGTTACGTCCATGCCATGCACAGCTGAGGTTTAGAGTTCCGTCAAGGGTTAGGCCTCTTAGGGTCAGGATTAGGGTTAGGTTTAGGGTTAGGGTTAGGGTTAGGGTTAGGGTTAGGGTTATGTACCTGCCCTGCACAGCTGAGGTTTAGAGTTCCGTTTAGGGTTAGGTCTCTTAGGGTTAGGGTTAAGTTTAGGGTTAGGGTTAGGGTTAGGGTTAGGGTTAGGGTTAGGGTAAGGGTTAGGGTTAGGGTTACGTACATGCCATGCACAGCTGTGGTTTAGAGTTGCGTTTAGGGTTAGGCCTCTTAGGGTTACGGTTAAGGTTAGGGTTAGGGTTAGGGTTAGGGTTAGGGATAGGGTTAAGTGCATGCCAAGCACAGCTGAGGTTTAGAGTTGCGTTTAGGGTTAGGCCTCTTAGGGTCAGGATTAGGGTTAGGGTTAGGGTTCGGGTTAGGGTTAGGGTTAGGGTTCGGGTTAGGGTTAGGGTTAGGGTTAGGGTTAGGGTTAGGGTTAAGTGCATGCCATGCACAGCTGAGGTTTAGAGTTCCGTTTTGGGTTAGATCACTTAGGGTTAGGGTTAGGGTTAAGGTTAGGGTTAGCGTTAGGGTTAGGGTTAGGGTTAGGTACATGCCAAGCACAGCTGAGGTTTAGAGTTCCGTTTTGGGTTAGGCCTCTTAGGGTCAGGGTTAGGGTTAGGGTTAGGGTTAGGGTTAGGGTTAGGGTTAGGGTTAGGTACATGCCATGCACAGCTGAGGTTTAGAGTTGCGTTTAGGGTTAGGCCTCTTAGGGTCAGGATTAGGGTTAGGGTTAGGGTTCGGGTTAGGGTTAGGGTTAGGGTTCGGGTGTAGGGTTAGGGTTAGGGTTAGGGTTAGGGTTAGGGTTAGGGTTAAGTGCATGCCATGCACAGCTGAGGTTTAGAGTTCCGTTTTGGGTTAGATCACTTAGGGTTAGGGTTAGGGTTAAGGTTAGGGTTAGCGTTAGGGTTAGGGTTAGGGTTAGGTACATGCCAAGCACAGCTGAGGTTTAGAGTTCCGTTTTGGGTTAGGCCTCTTAGGGTCAGGGTTAGGGTTAGGGTTAGGTTTAGGGTTAGGGTTAGGGTTAGGGTTAGGGTTAGTGTTAGGGTTACCTACATGCCATGCACAGCTGAGGTTTAGAGTTGCGTTTAGGGTTAGGCCTCTTAGGGTTAGGGTTAAGGTTAGGGTTAGGGTTAGGGTTAGGGTTAGGGTTAGGGTTAGGTTTACGGTTAGGGTTAGGGTTAGGGTTACGGTTAGGGTTACGGTTAGGGTTAGGGTTACGTACATGCCATGCACAGCTGAGGTTTAGTGTTCCGTTTTGGGTTAGGCCTCTTAGGGTCAGGGTTAGGGTTAGGGTTAGGGTTAGGGTTAGGGTTAGGGTTAGGGTTAGGGTTAGGGTTACGTCCATGCCATGCACAGCTGAGGTTTAGAGTTCCGTCAAGGGTTAGGCCTCTTAGGGTCAGGATTAGGGTTAGGTTTAGGGTTAGGGTTAGGGTTAGGGTTAGGGTTAGGGTTATGTACCTGCCCTGCACAGCTGAGGTTTAGAGTTCCGTTTAGGGTTAGGTCTCTTAGGGTTAGGGTTAAGTTTAGGGTTAGGGTTAGGGTTAGGGTTAGGGTTAGGGTAAGGGTTAGGGTTAGGGTTACGTACATGCCATGCACAGCTGTGGTTTAGAGTTGCGTTTAGGGTTAGGCCTCTTAGGGTTACGGTTAAGGTTAGGGTTAGGGTTAGGGTTAGGGTTAGGGATAGGGTTAAGTGCATGCCAAGCACAGCTGAGGTTTAGAGTTGCGTTTAGGGTTAGGCCTCTTAGGGTCAGGATTAGGGTTAGGGTTAGGGTTCGGGTTAGGGTTAGGGTTAGGGTTCGGGTTAGGGTTAGGGTTAGGGTTAGGGTTAGGGTTAGGGTTAGGGTTAAGTGCATGCCATGCACAGCTGAGGTTTAGAGTTCCGTTTTGGGTTAGATCACTTAGGGTTAGGGTTAGGGTTAAGGTTAGGGTTAGCGTTAGGGTTAGGGTTAGGGTTAGGTACATGCCAAGCACAGCTGAGGTTTAGAGTTCCGTTTTGGGTTAGGCCTCTTAGGGTCAGGGTTAGGGTTAGGGTTAGGTTTAGGGTTAGGGTTAGGGTTAGGGTTAGGGTTAGTGTTAGGGTTACCTACATGCCATGCACAGCTGAGGTTTAGAGTTGCGTTTAGTGTTAGGCCTCTTAGGGTTAGGGTTAAGGTTAGGGTTAGGGTTAGGGTTAGGGTTAGGGTTAGGGTTAGGTTTACGGTTAGGGTTAGGGTTAGGGTTACGGTTAGGGTTACGGTTAGGGTTAGGGTTACGTACATGCCATGCACAGCTGAGGTTTAGAGTTCCGTTTTGGGTTAGGCCTCTTAGGGTCAGGGTTAGGGTTAGGGTTAGGGTTAGGGTTAGGGTTAGGGTTAGGGTTAGGGTTACGTCCATGCCATGCACAGATGAGGTTTAGAGTTCCGTCAAGGGTTAGGCCTCTTAGGGTCAGGATTAGGGTTAGGTTTAGGGTTAGGGTTAGGGTTAGGGTTAGGGTTAGGGTTATGTACCTGCCCTGCACAGCTGAGGTTTAGAGTTCCGTTTAGGGTTAGGTCTCTTAGGGTTAGGGTTAAGTTTAGGGTTAGGGTTAGGGTTAGGGTTAGGGTTAGGGTTAGGGTAAGGGTTAGGGTTAGGGTTACGTACATGCCATGCACAGCTGTGGTTTAGAGTTGCGTTTAGGGTTAGGCCTCTTAGGGTTTGGGTTAAGGTTAGGGTTAGGGTTAGGGTTAGGGTTAGGGTTAGGGTTAAGTGCATGCCAAGCACAGCTGAGGTTTAGAGTTCCGTTTTGGGTTAGATCACTTAGGGTTAGGGTTAGGGTTAAGGTTAGGGTTAGGGTTAGGGTTAGGGTTAGGGTTAGGGTTAGGGTTAGGTACATGCCAAGCACAGCTGAGGTTTAGAGTTCCGTCTAGGGTTAGGCCTCTTAGGGTCAGGGTTAGGGTTAGGGTTAGGTTTAGGGTTAGGGTTAGGGTTAGGGTTAGGGTTAAGTGCATGCCATGCACAGCTGAGGTTTAGAGTTGCGTTTAGGGTTAGGTCACTTAGGGTTAGGGTTAGGGTTAAGGTTAGGGTTAGGGTTAGGGTTAGGGTTAGGGTTAGGGTTAGTGTTAACTGCATGCCATGCACAGCTGAGGTTTAGAGTTCCGTTTTGGGTTAGGCCTCTTAGGGTCAGGGTTAGGGTTAGGGTTAGGGTTAGGGTTAGGGTTAGGGTTAGGGTTAGGGTTACGTACATGCCATGCACAGCTGAGGTTTAGAGTTCCGTTTTGGGTTAGGCCTCTTAGGGTCAGGATTAGGGTTAGGGTTAGGGTTCGGGTTAGGGTTAGGGTTAGGGTTAAGTGCATGCCATGCACAGCTGAGGTTTAGAGTTCTGTTTTGTGTTAGGCCTCTTAGGGTCAGCATTAGGGTTAGGGTTAGGGTTAGGTTTAGGGTTACGTACATGCCATGCACAGCTGAGGTTTAGAGTTGCGTTTAGGGTTAGGCCTCTTAGGGTCAGGGTTAGTGTTAGGATTAGGGTTAGGGTTAGGGTTAGGGTTAGGGTTAGGGTTAGGGTTATGTACATGACATGCACAGCTGAGGTTTAGAGTTCCGTCAAGGTTTAGGCCCCTTAGGGTCAGGATTAGAGTTAGGGTTAGGGTTAGCGTTAGGGTTAGGGTTAGGGTTAGGGTTAGGGTTAGGGTTAGGGTTAGGGTTAGGGTTAGGGTTAAGTGCATGCCATGCACAGCTGAGGTTTAGAGTTCCGTTTTGGGTTAGGCCTCTTAGGGTCAGGGTTAGGGTTAGGGTTAGCGTTAGGGTTAAGGTTAGGGTTAGGGTTAGGGTTAGGGTTAGGGTTATGTACATGACTTCCACAGCTGAGGTTTAGAGTTCCGTCAAGGGTTAGGCCCCTTAGGGTCAGGATTAGAGTTAGGGTTAGGGTTAGGGTTAGGGTTAGGGTTAAGTGCATGCCATGCACAGGTGAGGTTTAGAGTTCCGTTTTGGGTTAGATCACTTAGGGTTAAGGTTAGGGTTAAGGTTAGGGTTAGGGTTAGGGTTAGGGTTAGGGTTAGGGTTAGGGTTAGGTACATGCCAAGCACAGCTGAGGTTTAGAGTTTCGTCTAGGGTTAGGCCTCTTAGGGTCAGGGTTAGGGTTAGGGTTAGGTTTAGGGTTAGGGTTAGGGTTAGTGTTAGGGTTACCTACATGCCATGCACAGCTGAGGTTTAGAGTTCCGTTTAGGGTTAGGCCTCTTAGGGTTAGGGTTAAGGTTAGGGTTAGGGTTAGGGTTAGGGTTAGGGTTAGGGTTAGGGTTAGGGTTAGGTACATGCCATGCACAGCTGAGGTTTAGAGTTCCGTTTTGGGTTAGGCCTCTTAGGGTCAGGGTTAGGGTTAGGGTTAGGGTTAGGGTTAGGGTTAGGGTTAGGGTTACGTACATGCCATGCACAGCTGAGGTTTAGAGTTGCGTTTAGTGTTAGGCCTCTTAGGGTCAGGGTTAGGGTTAGGGTTAGGGTTAGGGTTAGGGTTAGGGTTAGGGTTAGGGTTAAGTGCATGCCATGCACAGCTGAGGTTTAGAGTTGCGTTTAGGTTTAGGACTCTTAGGGTCAGGGTTAGGGTTAAGGTTAGGGTTAGGGTTAGGGTTAGGGTTAGGGTTAGGGTTAGGGTTAGTGTTAGGGTTACCTACATGCCATGCACAGCTGAGGTTTAGAGTTGCGTTTAGGGTTAGACCTCTTAGGGTTAGGGTTAAGGTTAGGGTTAGGGTTAGGGTTAGGGTTAGGGTTAGGGTTAGGTTTACGGTTAGGGTTAGGGTTAGGGTTACGGTTAGGGTTACGGTTAGGGTTAGGGTTACGTACATGCCATGCACAGCTGAGGTTTAGAGTTCCGTTTTGGGTTAAGCCTCTTAGGGTCAGGGTTAGGGTTAGGGTTAGGGTTAGGGTTAGGGTTAGGTTTAGGGTTAGGGTTACGTCCATGCCATGCACAGCTGAGGTTTGGAGTTCCGTCAAGGGTTAGGCCTCTTAGGGTCAGGATTAGGGTTAGGTTTAGGGTTAGGGTTAGGGTTAGGGTTAGGGTTAGGGTTAGGGTTATGTACCTGCCCTGCACAGCTGAGGTTTAGAGTTCCGTTTAGGGTTAGGTCTCTTAGGGTTAGGGTTAAGTTTAGGGTTAGGGTTAGGGTTAGGGTTAGGGTTAGGGTTAGGGTAAGGGTTAGGGTTAGGGTTACGTACATGCCATGCACAGCTGTGGTTTAGAGTTGCGTTTAGGGTTAGGCCTCTTAGGTTTAGGGTTAAGGTTAGGGTTAGGGTTAGGGTTAGGGTTAGGGTTAGGGTTAAGTGCATGCCAAGCACAGCTGAGGTTTAGAGTTCCGTTTTGGGTTAGATCACTTAGGGTTAGGGTTAGGGTTAAGGTTAGGGTTAGGGTTAGGGTTAGGGTTAGGGTTAGGGTTAGGGTTAGGTACATGCCAAGCACAGCTGAGGTTTAGAGTTCCGTCTAGGGTTAGGCCTCTTAGGGTCAGGGTTAGGGTTAGGGTTAGGTTTAGGGTTAGGTTTAGGGTTAGGGTTAGTGTTAGGGTTACCTACATGCCATGCACAGCTGAGGTTTAGAGTTCCGTTTAGGGTTAGGCCTCTTAGGGTTAGGGTTAAGGTTAGGGTTAGGGTTAGGGTTAGGGTTAGGGTTACGTACATGCCATGCACAGCTGAGGTTTAGAGTTGCGTTTAGTGTTAGGCCTCTTAGGGTCAGGGTTAGGGTTAGGGTTAGGTTTGGGTTAGGGTTAGGGTTAGGGTTAAGTGCATGCCATGCACAGCTGAGGTTTAGAGTTGCGTTTAGGGTTAGGTCACTTCGGGTTAGGGTTAGGGTTAAGGTTAGGGTTAGGGTTAGTGTTAGGGTTAGGGTTACGTACATGCCATGCACAGCTGAGGTTTAGAGTTGCGTTTAGGGTTAGGCCTCTTAGGGTCAGGATTAGGGTAAGGGTTAGGGTTCGGGTTAGGGTTAGGGTTAGGGTTAAGTGCATGCCATGCACAGCTGAGGTTTAGAGTTCTGTTTTGTGTTAGGCCTCTTAGGGTCAGCATTAGGGTTAGGGTTAGGGTTAGGTTTAGGGTTACGTACATGCCATGCACAGCTGAGGTTTAGAGTTGCGTTTAGGGTTAGGCCTCTTAGGGTTAGCGTTAGGGTTAGGGTTTGGGTTAAGGTTAGGGTTAGGGTTAGGGTTATGTACATGCCATGCACAGCTGAGGTTTAGAGTTACGAAAGGGGTAGGCCCAATAGGGTCAAGATTAGAGTTAGGGTTAGGGTTAGGGTTAGGATAAGGGTTAGGGTTCGGGTTAAGTGCATGCAATGCACAGCTGAGGTTTAGAGTTCCGTTTTGGGTTAGGCCTCTTAGGGTCAGGGTTAGTGTTAGGATTAGGGTTAGGGTTAGGGTTAGGGTTAGGGTTAGGGTTAGGGTTATGTACATGACATGCACAGCTGAGGTTTAGAGTTCCGTCAAGGTTTAGGCCCCTTAGGGTCAGGATTAGAGTTAGGGTTAGGGTTAGCGTTAGGGTTAGGGTTAGGGTTAGGGTTAGGGTTAGGGTTAGGGTTAGGGTTAAGTGCATGCCATGCACAGCTGAGGTTTAGAGTTCCGTTTTGGGTTAGGCCTCTTAGGGTCAGGGTTAGGGTTAGGGTTAGCGTTAGGGTTAAGGTTAGGGTTAGGGTTAGGGTTAGGGTTAGGGTTATGTACATGACATCCACAGCTGAGGTTTAGAGTTCCGTCAAGGGTTAGGCCCCTTAGGGTCAGGATTAGAGTTAGGGTTAGGGTTAGGGTTAGGGTTAAGTGCATGCCATGCACAGGTGAGGTTTAGAGTTCCGTTTTGGGTTAGATCACTTAGGGTTAAGGTTAGGGTTAAGGTTAGGGTTAGGGTTAGGGTTAGGGTTAGGGTTAGGTACATGCCAAGCACAGCTGAGGTTTAGAGTTCCGTCTAGGGTTAGGCCTCTTAGGGTCAGGGTTAGGGTTAGGGTTAGGTTTAGGGTTAGGGTTAGGGTTAGGGTTAGTGTTAGGGTTACCTACATGCCATGCACAGCTGAGGTTTAGAGTTCCGTTTAGGGTTAGGCCTCTTAGGGTTAGGGTTAAGGTTAGGGTTAGGGTTAGGGTTAGGGTTAGGGTTAGGGTTAGGGTTAGGTACATGCCATGCACAGCTGAGGTTTAGAGTTCCGTTTTGGGTTAGGCCTCTTAGGGTCAGGGTTAGGGTTAAGGTTAGGGTTAGGTTTAGGGTTAGGGTTAGGGTTAGGGTTAGGGTTAAGTGCATGCCAAGCACAGCTGAGGTTTAGAGTTCCGTTTTGGGTTAGATCACTTAGGGTTAGGGTTAGGGTTAGGGTTAGGGTTAGGGTTAGGGTTAGGGTTAGGGTTAGGGTTAGGGTTAGGTACATGCCAAGCACAGCTGAGGTTTAGAGTTCCGTCTAGGGTTAGGCCTCTTAGGGTCAGGGTTAGGGTTAGGGTTAGGTTTAGGGTTAGGTTTAGGGTTAGGGTTAGTGTTAGGGTTACCTACATGCCATGCACAGCTGAGGTTTAGAGTTCCGTTTAGGGTTAGGCCTCTTAGGGTTAGGGTTAAGGTTAGGGTTAGGGTTAGGGTTAGGGTTAGGGTTAGGGTTAGGGTTAGGGTTAGGTACATGCCATGCACAGCTGAGGTTTAGAGTTCCGTTTTGGGTTAGGCCTCTTAGGGTCAGGGTTAGGGTTAGGGTTAGGGTTAGGGTTAGGGTTAGGGTTAGGGTTAGGGTTACGTACATGCCATGCACAGCTGAGGTTTAGAGTTGCGTTTAGTGTTAGGCCTCTTAGGGTCAGGGTTAGGGTTAGGGTTAGGGTTACGTACATGCCATGCACATCTGAGGTTTAGAGTTGCGTTTAGGGTTAGGCCTCTTAGGGTTAGCGTTAGGGTTAGGGTTAGGGTTAGGGTTAGGGTTAGGGTTAGGGTTATGTACATGCCATGCACAGCTGAGGTTTAGAGTTAGGAAAGGGGTAGGCCCAATAGGGTCAGGACTAGAGTTAGGGTTAGGGTTAGGGTTAGGGTTAGGGTTAGGGTTAGGGTTAGGGTTAGGGTTAGGGTTAGGGTTAGGGTTAGGGTTAGGGTTAGGGTTAGGGTTAGTGTTAGGGTTACCTACATGCCATGCACAGCTGAGGTTTAGAGTTCCGTTTAGGGTTAGGCCTCTTAGGGTTAGGGTTAAGGTTAGGGTTAGGGTTAGGGTTAGGGTTAGGGTTAGGGTTAGGGTTAGGGTTAGGGTTAGGGTTAGGGTTAGGGTTAGGGTTAGGGTTAGGGTTAGGTACATGCCATGCACAGCTGAGGTTTAGAGTTCCGTTTTGGGTTAGGCCTCTTAGGGTCAGGGTTATGGTTAGGGTTAGGGTTAGGGTTAAGGTTAGGGTTAGGGTTAGGGTTAGGGTTTCCTACATGCCATGCACAGCTGAGGTTTAGAGTTGCGTTTAGGGTTAGGCCTCTTCGGGTTAGGGTTAAGGTTAGGGTTAGGGTTAGGGTTAGGGTTAGGGTTAGCGTTAGGGTTAGGGTTAGGGTTAGGGTTAGGGTTACGGTTACGGTTACGGTTACGGTTAAGTGCATGCCATGCACAGCTGAGGTTTAGAGTTGCGTTTAGGGTTAGGCCTCTTAGGGTTAGGGTTAGGGTTAAGGTTAGGATTAGGGTTAGGGTTAGGGTTAGGGTTAGGGTTAGGGTTAGGGTTAACTGCATGCCATGCACAGCTGAGGTTTAGAGTTCCGTTTTGGGTTAGGCCTCTTAGGGTCAGGGTTAGGGTTAGGGTTAGGGTTAGGGTTAGGGTTAGGGTTAGGGTTAGGGTTGGGGTTAGGTACATGCCATGCACAGCTGAGGTTTATAGTTCCGTCAAGGGTTAGGCCTCTTAGGGTCAGGATTAGGGTTAGGGTTAGGGTTAGGGTTAGGGTTAGGGTTAGGGTTAGGGTTAGGGTTACGTACATGCCATGCACAGCTGAGGTTTAGAGTTGCATTTAGGGTTAGGCCTCTTAGGGTTAGGGTTAGGGTTAGGGTTATGTACATGCCATGCACAGCTGAGGTTTAGAGTTCCGTCAAGGGTTAGGACCCTTAGGGTCAGGATTAGGGTTAGGGTTAGGGTTAGGGTTAGGGTTAGGGTTAGGGTTAGGGTTAGGGTTAGGGTTAGGGTTACGTACATGCCATGCACAGCTGAGGTTTAGAGTTGCGTTTAGGGTTAGGCCTCTTAGGGTTACGGTTAAGGTTAGGTTTAGGATTAGGGTTAGGATTAGGGTTAGGGTTAGGGTTAGGGTTAGGGTTAGGGTTAGGGTTAAGTGCATGCCATGCACAGCTGAGGTTTAGAGTTACGTTTTGGGTTAGGTCTCTTAGGGTTAGGGTTAGGGTTAAGGTTAGGGTTAGGGTTAGGGTTAGGGTTAGGGTTAGGGTTAGTGTTAACTGCATGCCATGCACAGCTGAGGTTTAGAGTTCCGTTTTGGGTTAGGCCTCTTAGGGTCAGGGTTAGGGTTAGGGTTAGGGTTAGGCTTAGGTTTAGCGTATAGGGTTAGGTACATGCCATGCACAGCTGAGGTTTAGAGTTGCGTTTAGGGTTAGGCCTCTTAGGGTCAGGATAAGGGTTAGGGTTAGGGTTCGGGTTAGGGTTAGGGTTAGGGTTAGCGTTAGGATTAGGGTTAGGGTAAGGGTTAGGGTTAGGTACATGCCATGCACAGCTGAGGTTATAGAGTTCCGTCAAGGGTTAGGCCTCTTAGGGTCAGGATTAAGGTTAGGTTTAGGGTTAGGGTTATGGTTAGGGTTAGGGTTAGGGTTAGGGTTAGGGTTACGTACATGCCATGCACATCTGAGGTTTAGAGTTGCGTTTAGGGTTAGGCCTCTTAGGGTTAGCGTTAGGGTTAGGGTTAGGGTTAGGGTTAGGGTTAGGGTTAGGGTTAGGGTTATGTACATGCCATGCACAGCTGAGGTTTAGAGTTACGAAAGGGGTAGGCCCAATAGGGTCAGGATTAGAGCTAGGGTTAGGGTTAGGGTTAGGGTAAGGGTTAGGGTTAGGGTTAAGTGCATGCAATGCACAGCTGAGGTTTAGAGTTCCGTTTTGGGTTAGGCCTCTTAGGGTCAGGGTTAGTGTTAGGATTAGGGTTAGGGTTAGGGTTAGGGTTAGGGTTAGGGTTAGGGTTACGTACATGCCATGCACATCTGAGGTTTAGAGTTGCGTTTAGGGTTAGGCCTCTTAGGGTTAGCGTTAGGGTTAGGGTTAGGGTTAGGGTTAGGGTTAGGGTTAGGGTTATGTACATGCCATGCACAGCTGAGGTTTAGAGTTAGGAAAGGGGTAGGCCCAATAGGGTCAGGACTAGAGTTAGGGTTAGGGTTAGGGTTAGGGTTAGGGTTAGGGTTAGGGTTAGGGTTAGGGTTAGGGTTAGGGTTAGGGTTAGGGTTAAGTGCATGCCAAGCACAGCTGAGGTTTAGAGTTTTGTTTTGGGTTAGGCCTCTTAGGGTCAGGGTTAGGGTTAGGGTTAGGTTTAGGGTTAGGGTTAGGGTTAGTGTTAGGGTTACCTACATGCCATGCACAGCTGAGGTTTAGAGTTCCGTTTAGGGTTAGGCCTCTTAGGGTTAGGGTTAAGGTTAGGGTTAGGGTTAGGGTTAGGGTTAGGGTTAGGGTTAGGGTTAGGGTTAGGGTTAGGGTTAGGGTTAGGTTTAGGTACATGCCATGCACAGCTGAGGTTTAGAGTTCCGTTTTGGGTTAGGCCTCTTAGGGTCAGGGTTAGGGTTAGGGTTAGGGTTAGGGTTAAGGTTAGGGTTAGGGTTAGGGTTAGGGTTTCCTACATGCCATGCACAGCTGAGGTTTAGAGTTGCGTTTAGGGTTAGGCCTCTTCGGGTTAGGGTTAAGGTTAGGGTTAGGGTTAGGGTTAGGGTTAGGGTTAGCGTTAGGGTTAGGGTTAGGGTTAGGGTTAGGGTTACGGTTACGGTTACGGTTACGGTTAAGTGCATGCCATGCACAGCTGAGGTTTAGAGTTGCGTTTAGGGTTAGGCCTCTTAGGGTTAGGGTTAGGGTTAAGGTTAGGATTAGGGTTAGGGTTAGGGTTAGGGTTAGGGTTAGGGTTAGGGTTAACTGCATGCCATGCACAGCTGAGGTTTAGAGTTCCGTTTTGGGTTAGGCCTCTTAGGGTCAGGGTTAGGGTTAGGGTTAGGGTTAGGGTTAGGGTTAGGGTTAGGGTTAGGGTTGGGGTTAGGTACATGCCATGCACAGCTGAGGTTTATAGTTCCGTCAAGGGTTAGGCCTCTTAGGGTCAGGATTAGGGTTAGTTTTAGGGTTAGGGTTAGGGTTAGGGTTAGGGTTAGGGTTAGGGTTATGTACCTGCCATGCACAGCTGAGGTTTAGAGTTGCGTCTAGGGTTAGGACTCTTAGGGTCAGGGTTAGGGTTAGGTTTAGGATTAGGGTTAGGGTTAGGGTTAGAGTTAGGGTTAGGGTTAGGGTTAGGTACATGCCATGCACAACTGAGGTTTAGAGTTCCGTTTTGGGTTCGGCCTCATAGGGTCAGGGTTAGGGTTAGGGTTAGGGTTAGGGTTAGGGTTAGGGTTACGTACATGCCATGCACAGCTGAGGTTTAGAGTTGCATTTAGGGTTAGGCCTCTTAGGGTTAGGGTTAGGGTTAGGGTTATGTACATGCCATGCACAGCTGAGGTTTAGAGTTCCGTCAAGGGTTAGGACCCTTAGGGTCAGGATTAGGGTTAGGGTTAGGGTTAGGGTTAGGGTTAGGGTTAGGGTTAGGGTTAGGGTTAGGGTTAAGTGCATGCCATGCACAGCTGAGGTTTAGAGTTGCGTTTAGGGTTAGGTCACTTCGGGTTAGGGTTAGGGTTAAGGTTAGGGTTAGGGTTAGGGTTAGGGTTAGGGTTAGGGTTAGTGTTAACTGCATGCCATGCACAGCTGAGGTTTAGAGTTCCGTTTTGGGTTAGGCCTCTTAGGGTCAGGGTTAGGGTTAGGGTTAGGGTTAGGGTTAGGGTTAGGGTTAGGGTTACGTACATGCCATGCACAGCTGAGGTTTAGAGTTGCGTTTAGGGTTAGGCCTCTTAGGGTCAGGATTAGGGTTAGGGTTAGGGTTCGGGTTAGGGTTAGGGTTAGGGTTAAGTGCATGCCATGCACAGCTGAGGTTTAGAGTTCTGTTTTGTGTTAGGCCTCTTAGGGTCAGCATTAGGGTTAGGGTTAGGGTTAGGTTTAGGGTTACGTACATGCCATGCACAGCTGAGGTTTAGAGTTGCGTTTAGGGTTAGGCCTCTTAGGGTTAGCGTTAGGGTTAGGGTTAGGGTTAGGGTTAGGGTTAGGGTTAGGGTTATGTACATGCCATGCACAGCTGAGGTTTAGAGTTACGAAAGGGGTAGGCCCAATAGGGTCAGGATTAGAGTTAGGGTTAGGGTTAGGGTTAGGGTAAGGGTTAGGGTTCGGGTTAAGTGCATGCAATGCACAGCTGAGGTTTAGAGTTCCGTTTTGGGTTAGGCCTCTTAGGGTCAGGGTTAGTGTTAGGATTAGGGTTAGGGTTAGGGTTAGGGTTAGGGTTAGGGTTAGGGTTATGTACATGACATGCACAGCTGAGGTTTAGAGTTCCGTCAAGGTTTAGGCCCCTTAGGGTCAGGATTAGAGTTAGGGTTAGGGTTAGCGTTAGGGTTAGGGTTAGGGTTAGGGTTAGGGTTAGGGTTAGGGTTAAGTGCATGCCATGCACAGCTGAGGTTTAGAGTTCCGTTTTGGGTTAGGCCTCTTAGGGTCAGGGTTAGGGTTAGGGTTAGCGTTAGGGTTAAGGTTAGGGTTAGGGTTAGGGTTAGGGTTAGGGTTAGGTACATGCCAAGCACAGCTGAGGTTTAGAGTTCCGTCAAGGGTTAGGCCCCTTAGGGTCAGGACTAGAGTTAGGGTTAGGGTTAGGGTTAGGGTTAGGGTTAGGGTTACGTACATGCCATGCACAGCTGAGGTTTAGAGTTGCGTTTAGTGTTAGGCCTCTTAGGGTCAGGGTTAGGGTTAGGGTTAGGGTTAGGGTTAGGGTTAGGGTTAGGGTTAGGGTTAGGGTTAGGGTTAGTGTTAACTGCATGCCATGCACAGCTGAGGTTTAGAGTTCCGTTTTGGGTTAGGCCTCTTAGGGTCAGGGTTAGGGTTAGGGTTAGGGTTAGGGTTAGGGTTAGGGTTAGGGTTAGGGTTAGGGTTACGTACATGCCATGCACAGCTGAGGTTTAGAGTTGCGTTTAGGGTTAGGCCTCTTAGGGTCAGGATTAGGGTTAGGGTTAGGGTTCGGGTTCGGGTTAGGGTTAGGGTTAAGTGCATGCCATGCACAGCTGAGGTTTAGAGTTCTGTTTTGTGTTAGGCCTCTTAGGGTCAGCATTAGGGTTAGGGTTAGGGTTAGGTTTAGGGTTACGTACATGCCATGCACAGCTGAGGTTTAGAGTTGCGTTTAGGGTTAGGCCTCTTAGGGTTAGCGTTAGGGTTAGGGTTAGGGTTAGGGTTAGGGTTAGGGTTAGGGTTAGGGTTAGGGTTAGGGTTAAGGTTAGGGTTAGAGTTAGGGTTAGGGTTAAGTGCATTCCATGCACAGCTGAGGTTTAGAGTTCCGTTTTGGGTTAGGTCTCTTAGGGTTAGGGTTAGGGTTAAGGTTAGGGTTAGGGTTAGGGTTAGGGTTAGGGTTAGGGTTAGTGTTAACTGCATGCCATGCACAGCTGAGGTTTAGAGTTGCGTTTAGGGTTAGGCCTCTTAGGGTCAGGGTTAGGGTTAGGGTTAGGGTTCGGGTTAGCGTTAGGGTTAGGGTTAGCGTTAGGATTAGGGTTAGGGTAAGGGTTAGGGTTAGGTACATGCCATGCACAGCTGAGGTTATAGAGTTCCGTCAAGGGTTAGGCCTCTTAGGGTCAGGATTAAGGTTAGGTTTAGGGTTAGGGTTATGGTTAGGGTTAGGGTTAGGGTTAGGGTTACGTACATGCCATGCACATCTGAGGTTTAGAGTTGCGTTTAGGGTTAGGCCTCTTAGGGTTAGCGTTAGGGTTAGGGTTAGGGTTAGGGTTAGGGTTAGGGTTAGGGTTATGTACATGCCATGCACAGCTGAGGTTTAGAGTTAGGAAAGGGGTAGGCCCAATAGGGTCAGGACTAGAGTTAGGGTTAGGGTTAGGGTTAGGGTTAGGGTTAGGGTTAGGGTTAGGGTTAGGGTTAGGGTTAGGGTTAGGGTTAGGGTTAGGGTTAGGGTTAGGGTTAGGGTTAGGGTTAGGGTTAAGTGCATGCCAAGCACAGCTGAGGTTTAGAGTTTTGTTTTGGGTTAGGCCTCTTAGGGTCAGGGTTAGGGTTAGGGTTAGGTTTAGGGTTAGGGTTAGGGTTAGTGTTAGGGTTACCTACATGCCATGCACAGCTGAGGTTTAGAGTTCCGTTTAGGGTTAGGCCTCTTAGGGTTAGGGTTAAGGTTAGGGTTAGGGTTAGGGTTAGGGTTAGGGTTAGGGTTAGGGTTAGGGTTAGGGTTAGGGTTAGGGTTAGGGTTAGGTACATGCCATGCACAGCTGAGGTTTAGAGTTCCGTTTTGGGTTAGGCCTCTTAGGGTCAGGGTTAGGGTTAGGGTTAGGGTTAGGGTTAAGGTTAGGGTTAGGGTTAGGGTTAGGGTTTCCTACATGCCATGCACAGCTGAGGTTTAGAGTTGCGTTTAGGGTTAGGCCTCTTCGGGTTAGGGTTAAGGTTAGGGTTAGGGTTAGGGTTAGGGTTAGGGTTAGCGTTAGGGTTAGGGTTAGGGTTAGGGTTAGGGTTACGGTTACGGTTACGGTTACGGTTAAGTGCATGCCATGCACAGCTGAGGTTTAGAGTTGCGTTTAGGGTTAGGCCTCTTAGGGTTAGGGTTAGGGTTAAGGTTAGGATTAGGGTTAGGGTTAGGGTTAGGGTTAGGTTTAGGGTTAGGGTTAACTGCATGCCATGCACAGCTGAGGTTTAGAGTTCCGTTTTGGGTTAGGCCTCTTAGGGTCAGGGTTAGGGTTAGGGTTAGGGTTAGGGTTAGGGTTAGGGTTAGGGTTAGGGTTGGGGTTAGGTACATGCCATGCACAGCTGAGGTTTATAGTTCCGTCAAGGGTTAGGCCTCTTAGGGTCAGGATTAGGGTTAGTTTTAGGGTTAGGGTTAGGGTTAGGGTTAGGGTTTGGGTTATGTACCTGCCATGCACAGCTGAGGTTTAGAGTTGCGTCTAGGGTTAGGACTCTTAGGGTCAGGGTTAGGGTTAGGTTTAGGATTAGGGTTAGGGTTAGGGTTAGAGTTAGGGTTAGGGTTAGGGTTAGGTACATGCCATGCACAACTGAGGTTTAGAGTTCCGTTTTGGGTTCGGCCTCATAGGGTCAGGGTTAGGGTTAGGGTTAGGGTTAGGGTTAGGGTTAGGGTTAGGGTTAGGGTTACGTACATGCCATGCACAGCTGAGGTTTAGAGTTGCATTTAGGGTTAGGCCTCTTAGGGTTAGGGTTAGGGTTAGGGTTATGTACATGCCATGCACAGCTGAGGTTTAGAGTTCCGTCAAGGGTTAGGACCCTTAGGGTCAGGATTAGGGTTAGGGTTAGGGTTAGGGTTAGGGTTAGGGTTAGGGTTAGGGTTAGGGTTAGGGTTAGGGTTACGTACATGCCATGCACAGCTGAGGTTTAGAGTTGCGTTTAGGGTTAGGCCTCTTAGGGTTACGGTTAAGGTTAGGTTTAGGATTAGGGTTAGGATTAGGGTTAGGGTTAGGGTTAGGGTTAGGGTTAGGGTTAGGGTTAAGTGCATGCCATGCACAGCTGAGGTTTAGAGTTACGTTTTGGGTTAGGTCTCTTAGGGTTAGGGTTAGGGTTAAGGTTAGGGTTAGGGTTAGGGTTAGGGTTAGGGTTAGGGTTAGTGTTAACTGCATGCCATGCACAGCTGAGGTTTAGAGTTCCGTTTTGGGTTAGGCCTCTTAGGGTCAGGGTTAGGGTTAGGGTTAGGGTTAGGCTTAGGTTTAGCGTATAGGGTTAGGTACATGCCATGCACAGCTGAGGTTTAGAGTTGCGTTTAGGGTTAGGCCTCTTAGGGTCAGGATAAGGGTTAGGGTTAGGGTTCGGGTTAGGGTTAGGGTTAGGGTTAGCGTTAGGATTAGGGTTAGGGTAAGGGTTAGGGTTAGGTACATGCCATGCACAGCTGAGGTTATAGAGTTCCGTCAAGGGTTAGGCCTCTTAGGGTCAGGATTAAGGTTAGGTTTAGGGTTAGGGTTATGGTTAGGGTTAGGGTTAGGGTTAGGGTTAGGGTTACGTACATGCCATGCACATCTGAGGTTTAGAGTTGCGTTTAGGGTTAGGCCTCTTAGGGTTAGCGTTAGGGTTAGGGTTAGGGTTAGGGTTAGGGTTAGGGTTAGGGTTAGGGTTAGGTACATGCCATGCACAGCTGAGGTTTAGAGTTACGAAAGGGGTAGGCCCAATAGGGTCAGGATTAGAGTTAGGGTTAGGGTTAGGGTTAGGGTAAGGGTTAGGGTTAGGGTTAAGTGCATGCCATGCACAGCTGAGGTTTAGAGTTCCGTTTTGGGTTAGGCCTCTTAGGGTCAGGGTTAGTGTTAGGATTAGGGTTAGGGTTAGGGTTAGGGTTAGGGTTAGGGTTAGGGTTAGGGTTACGTACATGCCATGCACATCTGAGGTTTAGAGTTGCGTTTAGGGTTAGGCCTCTTAGGGTTAGCGTTAGGGTTAGGGTTAGGGTTAGGGTTAGGGTTAGGGTTAGGGTTATGTACATGCCATGCACAGCTGAGGTTTAGAGTTAGGAAAGGGGTAGGCCCAATAGGGTCAGGACTAGAGTTAGGGTTAGGGTTAGGGTTAGGGTTAGGGTTAGGGTTAGGGTTAGGGTTAGGGTTAGGGTTAGGGTTAGGGTTAGGGTTAGGGTTAGGGTTAGGGTTAAGTGCATGCCAAGCACAGCTGAGGTTTAGAGTTTTGTTTTGGGTTAGGCCTCTTAGGGTCAGGGTTAGGGTTAGGGTTAGGTTTAGGGTTAGGGTTAGGGTTAGTGTTAGGGTTACCTACATGCCATGCACAGCTGAGGTTTAGAGTTCCGTTTAGGGTTAGGCCTCTTAGGGTTAGGGTTAAGGTTAGGGTTAGGGTTAGGGTTAGGGTTAGGGTTAGGGTTAGGGTTAGGGTTAGGGTTAGGGTTAGGGTTAGGGTTAGGGTTAGGTACATGCCATGCACAGCTGAGGTTTAGAGTTCCGTTTTGGGTTAGGCCTCTTAGGGTCAGGGTTAGGGTTAGGGTTAGGGTTAGGGTTAAGGTTAGGGTTAGGGTTAGGGTTAGGGTTTCCTACATGCCATGCACAGCTGAGGTTTAGAGTTGCGTTTAGGGTTAGGCCTCTTCGGGTTAGGGTTAAGGTTAGGGTTAGGGTTAGGGTTAGGGTTAGGGTTAGCGTTAGGGTTAGGGTTAGGGTTAGGGTTAGGGTTACGGTTACGGTTACGGTTACGGTTAAGTGCATGCCATGCACAGCTGAGGTTTAGAGTTGCGTTTAGGGTTAGGCCTCTTAGGGTTAGGGTTAGGGTTAAGGTTAGGATTAGGGTTAGGGTTAGGGTTAGGGTTAGGGTTAGGGTTAGGGTTAACTGCATGCCATGCACAGCTGAGGTTTAGAGTTCCGTTTTGGGTTAGGCCTCTTAGGGTCAGGGTTAGGGTTAGGGTTAGGGTTAGGGTTAGGGTTAGGGTTAGGGTTAGGGTTGGGGTTAGGTACATGCCATGCACAGCTGAGGTTTATAGTTCCGTCAAGGGTTAGGCCTCTTAGGGTCAGGATTAGGGTTAGTTTTAGGGTTAGGGTTAGGGTTAGGGTTAGGGTTAGGGTTAGGGTTATG
>NW_026599599.1:1807500-1810000 GCF_023634155.1 Falco peregrinus | reverse complement strand
GGTTAGGGTTAGGGTTAGGGTTAGGGTTAGGGTTAGGGTTAGGGTTAGGGTTAGGGTTAAGTGCATGCCATGAACAGCTGAGGTTTAGAGTTCCGTTTTGGGTTAGGCCTCTTAGGGTCACGGTTAGGGTAGGGTTAGCGTTAGGGTTAAGGTCAGGGTTAGGGTTAGGGTTAGGGTTACCTACATGCCATGCATAGCTGAGGTTTAGAGTTGCGTTTAGGGTTAGGCCTCTTAGGGTTAGGGTTAAGGTTAGGGTTAGGGTTAGGGTTAGGGTTAGGGTTAGCGTTAGGGTTAGGGTTAGGGTTAGGGTTAGGGTTAGGGTTAGGGTTAGGGTTAGGGTTAGGGTTAGGGTTAGGGTTAGGGTTAGGGTTAGGGTAAGGGTTAGGGTTAGGTACATGCCATGCACAGCTGAGGTTATAGAGTTCCGTCAAGGGTTAGGCCTCTTAGGGTCAGGATTAGGGTTAAGTTTAGGGTTAGGGTTAGGGTTAGGGTTAGGGTTAGGGTTAGGATTAGGGTTACGTACATGCCATGCACACCTGAGGTTTAGAGTTCCGTTTAGGGTTAGGTCTCTTAGAGTTAGTGTTAGGGTTAGGGTTAGGGTTAGTTACATGCCATGCACAGCTGAGGTTTAGAGTTCCGTTTTGGGATAGGCCTCTTAGGGTCAGGGTTAGGGTTAGGGTTAGGGTTAGGGTTAGGGTTAGGGTTAGTGTTAGGGTTACCTACATGCCATGCACAGGTGAGGGTTAGAGTTGCGTTTAGGGTTAGGCCTCTTAGGGTTAGGGTTAAGGTTAGGGTTAGGGTTAGGGTTAGGGTTAGGGTTAGCTTTAGGGTTAGGGTTAAAGTTAGGGTTAGGGTTAGGGTTAGGGTTAGGGTTAGGGTTAAGCTTAGGGTTACGTACATGCCATGCACAGCGGAGGTTTAGAGTTCCGTTTTGGGTTAGGCCTCTTAAGGTCAGGGTTAGGGTTAGGGTTAGGGTTAGGGTTAGGGTTAGGGTTAGGGTTACGTACATGCCATGCACAGCTGAGGTTTAGAGTTGCGTTTAGGGTTAGGCCTCTTAGGGTCAGGATTAGGGTTAGGGTTAGGGTTCGGGTTCGGGTTAGTGTTAGGGTTCGGGTTAGGGTTAGGGTTAGGGTTAGGGTTAGGGTTAGGGTTAAGTGCATGCCATGCACAGCGGAGGTTTAGACTTCCGTTTTGGGTTAGATCACTTAGGGTTAGGGTTAGGGTTAAGGTTAGGGTTAGTGTTAGGGTTAGGGTTAGGGTTAGGTACATGCCAAGCACAGCTGAGGTTTAGAGTTCCGTTTTGGGTTAGGCCTCTTAGGGTCAGGGTTAGGGTTAGGGTTAGGTTTAGGGTTAGGGTTAGGGTTAGGGTTAGGGTTAGTGTTAGGGTTACCTACATGCCATGCACAGCTGAGGTTTAGAGTTGCGTTTAGGGTTAGGCCTCTTAGGGTTAGGGTTAAGGTTAGGGTTAGGGTTAGGGTTAGGGTTAGGGTTAGGGTTAGGTTTACGGTTAGGGTTAGGTTTACGGTTAGGGTTACGGTTAGGGTTACGGTTAGGGTTAGGGTTACGTACATGCCATGCACAGCTGAGGTTTAGAGTTCCGTTTTGGGTTAGGCCTCTTAGATTCAGGGTTAGGGTTAGGGTTAGGGTTAGGGTTAGGGTTAGGGTTAGGGTTAGGGTTAGGGTTACCTACATGCCATGCATAGCTGAGGTTTAGAGTTGCGTTTAGGGTTAGGCCTCTTAGGGTTAGGGTTAAGGTTAGGGTTAGCGTTAGGGTTAGGGTTAGGGTTAGGGTTAGGGTTAGGGTTAGGGTTAGGGTTAGGGTTAGGGTTAGGGTTAGGGTTAGGGTTAGGCTTAGGGTTACGTACATGCCATGCACAGCTGAGGTTTAGAGTTCCGTTTTGGGTTAGGCCTCTTAGGGTCAGGATTAGGGTTAGGTTTAGGGTTAGGGTTAGGGTTAGGGTTAGGGTTAGGGTTAGGGTTAGGATTAGGGTTACGTACATGCCATGCACACCTGAGGTTTAGAGTTCCGTTTAGGGTTAGGTCTCTTAGGTTAGGGTTACGGTTAGGGTTAGGGTTAGGGTTAGGGTTAGGGTTAGGGTTAGGGTTAGGTACATGCCATGCACAGCTGAGGTTTAGAGTTCCGTTTAGGGTTAGGTCTCTTAGAGTTAGTGTTAGGGTTAGGGTTAGGGTTAGTTACATGCCATGCACAGCTGAGGTTTAGAGTTCCGTTTTGGGATAGGCCTCTTAGGGTCAGGGTTAGGGTTAGGGTTAGGGTTAGGGTTAGGGTTAGGGTTAGTGTTAGGGTTACCTACATGCCATGCACAGGTGAGGGTTAGAGTTGCGTTTAGGGTTAGGCCTCTTAGGGTTAAGGTTAAGGTTAGGGTTAGGGTTAGGGTTAGGGTTAGGGTTAGCGTTAGGGTTAGGGTTAAAGTTAGGGTTAGGGTTAGGGTTAGGGTTAGGGTTAAGGTTAGGGTTACGTACATGCCATGCACAGCGGAGG
>NW_026599599.1:1800000-1802500 GCF_023634155.1 Falco peregrinus | reverse complement strand
GGTTAGGGTTAGGGTTAGGGTTAGGGTTAGGGTTAGGGTTAGGGTTAGGGTTAGGTACATGCCATGCACAGCTGAGGTTTAGAGTTCCGTTTTGGGTTAGGCCTCTTAGGGTCAGGGTTAGGGTTAGGGTTAGGGTTAGGGTTAGGGTTAGGGTTAGGGTTACGTACATGCCATGCACAGCTGAGGTTTAGAGTTGCGTTTAGTGTTAGGCCTCTTAGGGTCAGGGTTAGGGTTAGGGTTAGGGTTAGGGTTAGGGTTAGGGTTAGGGTTAGGGTTAGGGTTAAGTGCATGCCATGCACAGCTGAGGTTTAGAGTTGCGTTTAGGGTTAGGACTCTTAGGGTCAGGGTTAGGGTTAAGGTTAGGGTTAGGGTTAGGGTTAGGGTTAGGGTTAGGGTTAGGGTTAGTGTTAGGGTTACCTACATGCCATGCACAGCTGAGGTTTAGAGTTGCGTTTAGGGTTAGACCTCTTAGGGTTAGGGTTAAGGTTAGGGTTAGGGTTAGGGTTAGGGTTAGGGTTAGGGTTAGGGTTAGGTTTACGGTTAGGGTTAGGGTTAGGGTTACGGTTAGGGTTACGGTTAGGGTTAGGGTTACGTACATGCCATGCACAGCTGAGGTTTAGAGTTCCGTTTTGGGTTAGGCCTCTTAGGGTCAGGGTTAGGGTTAGGGTTAGGGTTAGGGTTAGGGTTAGGTTTAGGGTTAGGGTTACGTCCATGCCATGCACAGCTGAGGTTTAGAGTTCCGTCAAGGGTTAGGCCTCTTAGGGTCAGGATTAGGGTTAGGTTTAGGGTTAGGGTTAGGGTTAGGGTTAGGGTTAGGGTTAGGGTTATGTACCTGCCCTGCACAGCTGAGGTTTAGAGTTCCGTTTAGGGTTAGGTCTTTTAGGGTTAGGGTTACGGTTAGGGTTAGGGTTAGGGTTAGGGTTAGGGTTAGGGTTAGGGTTATGTACATACCATGCACAGCTGAGGTTTAGAGTTCCGTTTAGGGTTAGCTCTCTTAGGGTCAGTTTTAGGGTTAGGGTTAGGGTTAGGGTTAGGGTTAGGGTTAGATTTAGGGTTAGGGTTAGGGTTAGGGTTAGGTACATGCCATGCACAGCTGAGGTTTAGAGTTCCGACTAGGGTTAGGCCTCTTAGGGTCAGGATTAGGGTTAGGGTTAGGTTTAGGATTAGGGTTAGGGTTAGGGTTAGGGTTAGGTACATGCCATGCACAGCTGAGGTTTAGAGTTCCGTTTAGGGTTAGGTCTCTTAGGGTTAGGGTTAGGGTTAGGGTTAGGTTTAGGGTTAGGGTTAGGGTTAGGGTTAGGGTTAGGGTTAGGGTTATGTACATGCCATGCACAGCTGAGGTTTAGAGTTCTGTTTAGGGTTAGGCCTCTTAGGGTCAGGATTAGGGTTAGTTTTAGGTTTAGGATTAGGGTTAGGGTTAGGGTTAGGGTTAGGTACATGCCATGCACAGCTGAGGTTTTGAGTTCCGTTTAGGGTTAGCTCTCTTAGGGTCAGTTTTAGGGTTAGGGTTAGGGTTAGGGTTAGGGTTAGGGTTAGGGTTAGGTACATGCCATGCACAACTGAGGTTTAGAGTTCCGTTTAGGGTTAGGTCTCTTAGGGTTAGGGTTAAGGTTAGGGTTACGGTTAGGGTTAGGGTTAGGGTTAGGGTTAGGGTTAGGGTTAGGTACATGCCATGCACAGCTGTAGGTTTAGAGTTCCGTTTAGGGTTAGGTCTCTTAGGGTTAGGGTTAAGGTTAGGGTTACGGTTAGGGTTAGGGTTAGGGTTAGGGTTAGGGTTAGGGTTAGGTACATGCCATGCACAGCTGTAGGTTTAGAGTTCCATTTAGGGTTAGGTCTTTTAAGGTTAGGGTTAGGGTTAGGGTTAGGGTTAGGGTTAGGGTTAGGGTTAGGGTTAGGGTTAGGGTTAGGTACATGCCATGCACAGCTGAGGTTTTGAGTTCCGTTTAGGGTTAGGTCTCTTAGGGATAGGGTTAGGGTTAGGGTTAGGGTTAGGGTTAGGGTTAGGTACATGCCAAGCACAGCTGAGGTTTTGAGTTCCATTTAGGGTTAGGTCTCTTAGGGTTAGGGTGCGGGTTAGGGTTAGGGTTAGGGTTAGGGTTAGGGTTAGGGTTAGGGTTAGGGTTAGGGTTAGGTACATGCCATGCACAGCTGAGGTTTAGAGTTCCGTTTAGGGTTAGGTCTTTTAGGGTTAGGGTTAGGGTTAGGGTTAGGTTTAGGGTTAGGTCTTTTAAGGTTAGGGTTAGGGTTAGAGTTAGTGTTAGGGTTAGGTACATGCCATGCACAGCTGAGGTTTAGAGTTCCGTTTAGGGTTAGGTCTCTTAGGATTAGGGTTAGGGTTAGGGTTAGGGTTAGGGTTAGGTACATGCCATGCACAGCTGTAGGTTTAGAGTTCCGTTTAGGGTTAGGTCTCTTAAGGTTAGGGTTAGGGTTAGGGTTAGGGTTAGGGTTAGGGTTAGGGTTAGGGTTAGGGTTAGGGTTAGGGTTAGGGTTAGGGTTAGGG
>NW_026599599.1:1782500-1785000 GCF_023634155.1 Falco peregrinus | reverse complement strand
AGGGTTAGGGTTAGGGTTAGGGTTAGGTACATGCCATGCACAGCTGAGGTTTAGAGTTCCGACTAGGGTTAGGCCTCTTAGGGTCAGGATTAGGGTTAGGGTTAGGTTTAGGATTAGGGTTAGGGTTAGGGTTAGGGTTAGGTACATGCCATGCACAGCTGAGGTTTAGAGTTCCGTTTAGGGTTAGGTCTCTTAGGGTTAGGGTTAGGGTTAGGGTTAGGTTTAGGGTTAGGGTTAGGGTTAGGGTTAGGGTTAGGGTTAGGGTTAGGGTTATGTACATGCCATGCACAGCTGAGGTTTAGAGTTCTGTTTAGGGTTAGGCCTCTTAGGGTCAGGATTAGGGTTAGTTTTAGGTTTAGGATTAGGGTTAGGGTTAGGGTTAGGGTTAGGTACATGCCATGCACAACTGAGGTTTAGAGTTCCGTTTAGGGTTAGGTCTCTTAGGGTTAGGGTTAAGGTTAGGGTTACGGTAAGGGTTAGGGTTAGGGCTAGGGTTAGGGTTAGGGTTAGGTACATGCCATGCACAGCTGAGGTTTAGAGTTCCGTTTAGGGTTAGGTCTCTTAGGGTTAGGGTTAGGGTTAGGGTTAGGTTTAGGGTTAGGGTTAGGGTTAGGGTTAGGGTTAGGTACATGCCATGCACAGCTGAGGTTTTGAGTTCCGTTTAGGGTTAGCTCTCTTAGGGTCAGTTTTATGGTTAGGGTTAGGGTTAGGGTTAGGGTTAGGGTTAGGGTTAGGGTTAGGGTTAGGGTTAGGGTTAGGGTTATGTACATGCCATGCACAGCTGAGGTTTAGAGTTCCGACTAGGGTTAGGCCTCTTAGGGTCAGGATTAGGGTTAGGGTTAGGTTTAGGATTAGGGTTAGGGTTAGGGTTAGGGTTAGGGTTAGGGTTAGGGTTAGGTACATGCCATGCACAACTGAGGTTTAGAGTTCCGTTTAGGGTTAGGTCTCTTAGGGTTAGGGTTAAGGTTAGGGTTACGGTTAGGGTTAGGGTTAGGGTTAGGGTTAGGGTTAGGGTTAGGTACATGCCATGCACAGCTGTAGGTTTAGAGTTCCGTTTAGGGTTAGGTCTTTTAAGGTTAGGGTTAGGGTTAGGGTTAGGGTTAGGGTTAGGGTTAGGGTTAGGGTTAGGGTTAGGGATAGGTACATGCCATGCACAGCTGAGGTTTTGAGTTCCGTGTAGGGTTAGGTCTCTTAGGGATTAGGGTTAGGGTTAGGGTTAGGGTTAGGGTTAGGTTTAGGGTTAGGGTTAGGGTTAGGGTTAGGGTTAGCGTTAGGTACATGCCAAGCACAGATGAGGTTTTGAGTTCCATTTAGGGTTAGGTCTCTTAGGGTTAGGGTTAGGGTTAGGGTTAGGGTTAGGGTTATGTACATGCCATGCACAGCTGAGGTTTAGAGTTCCGTTTAGGGTTAGGTCTTTTAGGGTTAGGGTTAGGGTTAGGGTTAGGGTTAGGGTTAGGGTTAGGGTTATGTACATACCATGCACAGCTGAGGTTTAGAGTTCCGTTTAGGGTTAGCTCTCTTAGGGTCAGTTTTAGGGTTAGGGTTAGGGTTAGGGTTAGGGTTAGGGTTAGATTTAGGGTTAGGGTTAGGGTTAGGGTTAGGTACATGCCATGCACAGCTGAGGTTTAGAGTTCCGACTAGGGTTAGGCCTCTTAGGGTCAGGATTAGGGTTAGGGTTAGGTTTAGGATTAGGGTTAGGGTTAGGGTTAGGGTTAGGTACATGCCATGCACAGCTGAGGTTTAGAGTTCCGTTTAGGGTTAGGTCTCTTAGGGTTAGGGTTAGGGTAAGGGTTAGGTTTAGGGTTAGGGTTAGGGTTAGGGTTAGGGTTAGGGTTAGGGTTAGGGTTATGTACATGCCATGCACAGCTGAGGTTTAGAGTTCTGTTTAGGGTTAGGCCTCTTAGGGTCAGGATTAGGGTTAGTTTTAGGTTTAGGATTAGGGTTAGGGTTAGGGTTAGGGTTAGGTACATGCCATGCACAGCTGAGGTTTTGAGTTCCGTTTAGGGTTAGCTCTCTTAGGGTCAGTTTTAGGGTTAGGGTTAGGGTTAGGGTTAGGGTTAGGGTTAGGGTTAGGGTTAGGGTTAGGGTTAGGTACATGCCATGCACAACTGAGGTTTAGAGTTCCGTTTAGGGTTAGGTCTCTTAGGGTTAGGGTTAAGGTTAGGGTTACGGTTAGGGTTAGGGTTAGGGTTAGGGTTAGGGTTAGGGTTAGGTACATGCCATGCACAGCTGTAGGTTTAGAGTTCCGTTTAGGGTTAGGTCTCTTAGGGTTAGGGTTAAGGTTAGGGTTACTGTTAGGGTTAGGGTTAGGGTTAGGTACATGCCATGCACAGCTGTAGGTTTAGAGTTCCGTTTAGGGTTAGGTCTTTTAAGGTTAGGGTTAGGGTTAGGGTTAGGGTTAGGGTTAGGGTTAGGGTTAGGGTTAGGGTTAGGTACATGCCATGCACAGCTGAGGTTTTGAGTTCCGTTTAGGGTTAGGTCTCTTAGGGATAGGGTTAGG
>NW_026599599.1:1692500-1695000 GCF_023634155.1 Falco peregrinus | reverse complement strand
ATTAGGGTTAGGGTTAGGGTTAGGTACATGCCATGCACAGCTGAGGTTTTGAGTTCCGTTTAGGGTTAGGTCTCTTAGGGTTAGGGTTAGGTTTAGGGTTAGGGTTAGGGTTAGGTACATGCCATGCACAGCTGAGGTTTTGAGTTCCGTTTAGGGTTAGGTCTCTTAGGGTTAGGGTTAGGGTTAGGGTTAGGGTTAGGGTTAGGTACATGCCATGCACAACTGAGGTTTAGAGTTCCGTTTAGGGTTAGGTCTCTTAGGGTTAGGGTTAAAGTTAGGGTTAGGGTTAGGGTTAGGGTTAGGGTTAGGGTTAGGTACATGCCATGCACAGCTGAGGTTTTGAGTTCCGTTTAGGGTTAGGTCTCTTAGGGTTAGGGTTAGGTTTAGGGTTAGGGTTAGGGTTAGGTACATGCCATGCACAGCTGAGGTTTTGAGTTCCGTTTAGGGTTAGGTCTCTTAGGGTTAGGGTTAGGGTTAGGGTTAGGGTTAGGTACATGCCATGCACAGCTGAGGTTTTGAGTTCCGTTTAGGGTTAGGTCTCTTAGGGTTAGGGTTAGGGTTAGGGATAGGGTTAGGCTTAGGTACATGCCATGCACAGCTGAGGTTTTGAGTTCCGTTTAGGGTTAGGTCTCTTAGGGTTAGGGTAAGAGTTAGAGTTAGGGTTAGGGTTACGGTTAGGGTTAGGGTCAGGGTTAGGTTTAGGGTTAGGGTTAGGGTTAGGTACATGCCATGCACAGCTGAGGTTTTGAGTTCCGTGTAGGGTTAGGTCTTTTAGGGTTAGGGTTAGGGTTAGGGTTAGGGTTAGGGTTAGGGTTAGGGTTAGGGTTAGGGTTAGGGTTAGGTACATGCCATGCACAGCTGTAGGTTTAGAGTTCCGTTTAGGGTTAGCTCTCTCAGGGTCAGTTTTAGGGTTAGGGTGCGGGTTAGGATTAGGGTTAGGGTTAGGGTTAGGGTTAGGGTTAGGGTTATGTACATGCCATGCACAGCTGAGATTTAGAGTTCCGTCTAGGGTTAGGCCTCTTAGGGTCAGGATTAGGGTTAGGGTTAGGTTTAGGATTAGGGTTAGGGTTAGGGTTAGGGTTAGGGTTAGGGTTAGGGTTAGGTACATGCCATGCACAACTGAGGTTTAGAGTTCCGTTTAGGGTTAGGTCTCTTAGGGTTAGGGTTAAGGTTAGGGTTACGGTTAGGGTTAGGGTTAGGGTTAGGGTTAGGGTTAGGGTTAGGTACATGCCATGCACAGCTGTAGGTTTAGAGTTCCGTTTAGGGTTAGGTCTTTTAAGGTTAGGGTTAGGGTTAGGGTTAGGGTTAGGGTTAGGGTTAGGGTTAGGGTTAGGTACATGCCATGCACAGCTGAGGTTTAGAGTTCCGTTTAGGGTTAGGTCTCTTAGGGTTAGGGTTAGAGTTAGGGTTAGGGTTACGGTTACGGTTAGGGTTAGGGTTAGGGTTAGGGTTAGGGTTAGGGTTAGGTACATGCCAAAGCACAGCTGAGGTTTTGAGTTCCGTTTAGGGTTAGCTCTCTCAGGGTCAGTTTTAGGGTTAGGGTGCGGGTTAGGGTTAGGGTTAGGGTTAGGGTTAGGGTTAGGGTTATGGTTAGGGTTATGTACATGCCATGCACAGCTGAGGTTTAGAGTTCCGTCTAGGGTTAGGCCTCTTAGGGTCAGGATTAGGGTTAGGGTTAGGTTTAGGATTAGGGTTAGGGTTAGGGTTAGGGTTAGGGTTAGGGTTAGGGTTAGGTACATGCCATGCACAACTGAGGTTTTGAGTTCCGTTTAGGGTTAGGTCTCTTAGGGTTAGGGTTAGGTTTAGGGTTAGGGTTAGGGTTAGGGTTAGGGTTAGGGTTAGGGTTAGGGTTAGGTACATGCCATGCACAACTGAGGTTTTGAGTTCCGTTTAGGGTTAGGTCTCTTAGGGTTAGGGTTAGGTTTAGGGTTAGGGTTAGGGTTAGGGTTAGGGTTAGGGTTAGGGTTAGGTACATGCCAAGCACAGCTGAGCTTTTGAGTTCCGTTTAGGGTTAGGTCTCTTAGAGTTAGGGTTAGGGTTAGGGTTAGGGTTAGGGTTAGGATTAGGGTTAGGGTTAGGGTTAGGTACATGCCATGCACAGCTGAGGTTTTGAGTTCCGTTTAGGGTTAGGTCTCTTAGGGTTAGGGTTAGGTTTAGGGTTAGGGTTAGGGTTAGGTACATGCCATGCACAGCTGAGGTTTTGAGTTCCGTTTAGGGTTAGGTCTCTTAGGGTTAGGGTTAGGGTTAGGGTTAGGGTTAGGGTTAGGTACATGCCATGCACAACTGAGGTTTAGAGTTCCGTTTAGGGTTAGGTCTCTTAGGGTTAGGGTTAAAGTTAGGGTTAGGGTTAGGGTTAGGGTTAGGGTTAGGGTTAGGGTTAGGTACATGCCATGCACAGCTGAGGTTTTGAGTTCCGTTTAGGGTTAGGTCTCTTAGGGTTAGGGTTAGGTTTAGGGTTAGGGTTAGGGTTAGGTACATGCCATGCACAGCTGAGGTTTTG
>NW_026599599.1:1662500-1670000 GCF_023634155.1 Falco peregrinus | reverse complement strand
TTCCGTTTAGGGTTAGGTCTTTTAGGGTTAGGGTTATGGTTAGGGTTAGGGTTAGAGTTAGGGTTAGGGTTAGGGTTAGGTACATGCCATGCACAGCTGAGGTTTTCAGTTCCGTTTAGGGTTAGGTCTTTTAGGGTTAGGGTTAGGGTTAGGGTTAGGTACATGCCATGCACAGCTGAGGTTTTGAGTTCCGTTTAGGGTAGGGTCTCTTAGGGTTAGGGTTAGACTTAGGGTTAGGGTTAGGGTTAGGGTTAGGGTTAGGGTTAGGGTTAGGTATATGCCATGCACAGCTGAGGTTTAGAGTTCCGTTTAGGGTTAGGTCTCTTAGGGTTAGGGTTAGCGTTAGGGTTAGGGTTAGGGTTAGAGTTAGGGTTAGGGTTAGGGTTAGGGTTAGGGTTAGGTACATGCAAAGCACAGCTGAGATTTTGAGTTCCGTGTAGGGTTAGGTCTTTTAGGGTTAGGGTTAGGGTTAGGGTTAGGGTTAGGGTTAGGGTTAGGGTTAGGGTTAGGGTTAGGGTTAGGTACATGCCATGCACAGCTGAGGTTTAGAGCTCCGTTTAGGGTTAGCTCTCTTAGGGTAAGTTTTAGGGATAGGGTTAGGGTTAGGGTTAGGGTTAGGGTTAGGGTTAGGGTTAGGGTTAGGGTTGGGTTTAGGTTTAGGTTTAGGGTTAGGGTTATGTACATGCCATGCACAGCTGAGGTTTAGAGTTCCGTTTAGGGTTAGGCCTCTTAGGGTCAGGATTAGGGTTAGGTTTAGGATTAGGGTTAGGGTTAGGGTTAGGGTTAGGGTTAGGGTTATGTACATGCCATGCACAGCTGCGGTTTAGAGTTTCGTTTAGGGTTAGGTCACTTAGGGTTAGGGTTTAGGTTAGGGTTTGGGTTAGGGTTAGGGTTAGGGTTAGGGTTAGGGTTAGGGTTAGGTACATGCCATGCACAGCTGAGGTTTTCAGTTCCGTTTAGGGTTAGGTCTTTTAGGGTTAGGGTTAGGGTTAGGGTTAGGTACATGCCATGCACAGCTGAGGTTTTGAGTTCCGTTTAGGGTTAGGTCTCTTAGGGTTAGGGTTAGACTTAGGGTTAGGGTTAGGGTTAGGGTTAGGGTTAGGTTTAGGTATATGCCATGCACAGCTGAGGTTTAGAGTTCCGTTTAGGGTTAGGTCTCTTAGGGTTAGGGTTAGCGTTAGGGTTAGGGTTAGGGTTAGAGTTAGGGTTAGGGTTAGGGTTAGGGTTAGGGTTAGGTACATGCAAAGCACAGCTGAGATTTTGAGTTCCGTGTAGGGTTAGGTCTTTTAGGGTTAGGGTTAGGGTTAGGGTTAGGGTTAGGGTTAGGGTTAGGGTTAGGGTTAGGTACATGCCATGCACAGCTGAGGTTTAGAGCTCCGTTTAGGGTTAGCTCTCTTAGGGTAAGTTTTAGGGATAGGGTTAGGGTTAGGGTTAGGGTTAGGGTTAGGGTTAGGGTTAGGGTTAGGGTTAGGGTTAGGGTTGGGTTTAGGTTTAGGGTTAGGGTTAGGGTTATGTACATGCCATGCACAGCTGAGGTTTAGAGTTCCGTTTAGGGTTAGGCCTCTTAGGGTCAGGATTAGGGTTAGGTTTAGGATTAGGGTTAGGGTTAGGGTTAGGGTTAGGGTTAGGGTTATGTACATGCCATGCACAGCTGAGGTTTAGAGTTCCGTTTAGGGTTAGGTCACTTAGGGTTAGGGTTTAGGTTAGGGTTAGGCTTAGGGTTAGGGTTAGGGTTATGTACATGCCATGCACAGCTGAGGTTTAGAGTTCTGTCTAGGGTTAGGCCTCTTAGGGTCAGGATTAGGCTTAGGTTTAGGATTAGGGTTAGGGTTAGGGTTAGGGTTAGGGTTAGTTACATGCCATGCACAGCTGAGGTTTAGAGTTCCGTTTAGGGTTAGGTCTCTTAGGGTTAGAGTTAAGGTTAGGGTTAGGGTTAGGGTTAGGGTTAGGGTTAGGGTTAGGGTTAGGTACATGCCAAGCAGAGCTGAGGTTTAGAGTTCCGTTTAGGGTTAGGTCTCTTAGGGTTAGGGTTAGGGTTGGGGTTAGGGTTAGGGTTAGGTACATGCCGTGCACAGCTGAGGTTTAGAGTTCCGTTTAGGGTTAGGTCTCTTAGGTTTAGGGTTAGGGTTAGGGTTAGGGTTAGGGTTAGGGTTAGGTACATGCCATGCACAGGTGAGGTTTTGAGTTCCGTTTAGGGTTAGGTCTCTTAGGGTTAGGGTTAGGGTTAGGGTTAGGGTTAGGGTTAGGGTTAGGGTTAGGGTTAGGGTTAGGGTTAGGGTTAGGGTTAGGGCTAGGGTTTGGGCTAGGGTTAGGGTTACGTACCTGCTATGCACAGCTGAGGTTGAGTTCCGTTTATGGTTAGGCCTCTTAGTTTCAGGATTAGGATTAGGTTTAGGGTTAGGGTTAGGGTTAGGGTTAGGGTTAGGGTTAGGGTTAGGGTTAGGGTTAGGTACATGCCAAGCACAGCTGAGGTTTTGAGTTCCGTTTAGGGTTAGGTCTCTTAGGGTTAGGGTTAGGGTTAGGGTTAGGGTTAGGGTTAGGGTTAGGCTTAGGTACATGCCATGCACAGCTGAGGTTTAGAGTTCCGTTTAGGGTTAGGTCTTTTAGGGTTAGGGTTATGGTTAGGGTTAGGGTTAGGTACATGCCATGCACAGCTGAGGTTTTCAGTTCCGTTTAGGGTTAGGTCTTTTAGGGTTAGGGTTAGGGTTAGGGTTAGGTACATGCCATGCACAGCTGAGGTTTTGAGTTCCGTTTAGGGTTAGGTCTCTTAGGGTTAGGGTTAGACTTAGGGTTAGGGTTAGGGTTAGGGTTAGGGTTAGGGTTAGGGTTAGGTATATGCCATGCACAGCTGAGGTTTAGAGTTCCATTTAGGGTTAGGTCTCTTAGGGTTAGGGTTAGCGTTAGGGTTAGGGTTAGGGTTAGAGTTAGGGTTAGGGTTAGGGTTAGGGTTAGGGTTAGGTACATGCAAAGCACAGCTGAGATTTTGAGTTCCGTGTAGGGTTAGGTCTTTTAGGGTTAGGGTTAGGGTTAGGGTTAGGGTTAGGGTTAGGGTTAGGGTTCGGGTTAGGTACATGCCATGCACAGCTGAGGTTTAGAGCTCCGTTTAGGGTTAGCTCTCTTAGGGTAAGTTTTAGGGATAGGGTTAGGGTTAGGGTTAGGGTTAGGGTTAGGGTTAGGGTTAGGGTTGGGTTTAGGGTTAGGGTTAGGGTTAGGGTTATGTACATGCCATGCACAGCTGAGGTTTAGAGTTCCGTTTAGGGTTAGGCCTCTTAGGGTCAGGATTAGGGTTAGGTTTAGGATTAGGGTTAGGGTTAGGGTTAGGGTTAGGGTTAGGGTTAGGGTTATGTACATGCCATGCACAGCTGAGGTTTAGAGTTCCGTTTAGGGTTAGGTCACTTAGGGTTAGGGTTTAGGTTAGGGTTAGGCTTAGGGTTAGGGTTAGGGTTATGTACATGCCATGCACAGCTGAGGTTTAGAGTTCCGTCTAGGGTTAGGCCTCTTAGGGTCAGGATTAGGGTTAGGTTTAGGATTAGGGTTAGGGTTAGGGTTAGGGTTAGGGTTAGTTACATGCCATGCACAGCTGAGGTTTAGAGTTCCGTTTAGGGTTAGGTCTCTTAGGGTTAGAGTTAAGGTTAGGGTTAGGGTTAGGGTTAGGGTTAGGGTTAGGGTTAGGGTTAGGGTTAGGGTTAGGTACATGCCAAGCACAGATGAGGTTTTGAGTTCCGTTTAGGGTTAGGTCTCTTAGGGTTAGGGTTAGGGTTAGGGTTAGGGTTAGGGTTAGGTACATGCCGTGCACAGCTGAGGTTTAGAGTTCCGTTTAGGGTTAGGTGTATTAGGGTTAGGGTTAGGGTTAGGGTTAGGGTTAGGGTTAGGGTTAGGTACATGCCATGCACAGGTGAGGTTTTGAGTTCCGTTTAGGGTTAGGTCTCTTAGGGTTAGGGTTAGGGTTAGGGTTAGGGTTAGGGTTAGGGTTAGGGTTAGAGTTAGGGTTAGGGTTAGGGTTAGGGTTAGGGTTAGGGTTAGGTACATGCAAAGCACAGCTGAGATTTTGAGTTCCGTGTAGGGTTAGGTCTTTTAGGGTTAGGGTTAGGGTTAGGGTTAGGGTTAGGGTTAGGGTTAGGGTTAGGGTTAGGGTTAGGTACATGCCATGCACAGCTGAGGTTTAGAGCTCCGTTTAGGGTTAGCTCTCTTAGGGTAAGTTTTAGGGATAGGGTTAGGGTTAGGTTTAGCGTTAGGGTTAGGGTTAGGGTTAGGGTTAGGGTTAGGGTTAGGGTTAGGGTTAGGGTTAGGGTTAGGGTTAGGGTTAGGGTTATGTACATGCCATGCACAGCTGAGGTTTAGAGTTCCGTCTAGGGTTAGGCCTCTTAGGGTCAGGATTAGGGTTAGGTTTAGGATTAGGATTAGGGTTAGGGTTAGGGTTAGGGTTAGGGTTAGGGTTAGGGTTATGTACATGCCATGCACAGCTGAGGTTTAGAGTTCCGTTTAGGGTTAGGTCACTTAGGGTTAGGGTTTAGGTTAGGGTTAAGCTTAGGGTTAGGGTTAGGGTTATGTACATGCCATGCACAGCTGAGGTTTAGAATTCCATCTAGGGTTAGGCCTCTTAGGGTCAGGATTAGGGTTAGGTTTAGGATTAGGGTTAGGGTTAGGGTTAGGGTTAGGGTTAGGGTTAGGGTTAGGTACATGCCATGCACAGCTGAGGTTTAGAGTTCCGTTTAGGGTTAGGTCTCTTAGGGTTAGGTTTAGGGTTAGGGTTAGGGTTAGGTACATGCCATGCACAGCTGAGGTTTAGAGTTCCGTTTAGGGTTAGGTCTTTTAGGGTAAGGGTTAAGGTTAGGGTTAGGGTTAGGGTTAGGGTTAGGCTTAGGGTTAGGGTTAGGGTTATGTACATGCCATGCACAGATGAGGTTTAGAGTTCCGTCTAGGGTTAGGCCTCTTAGTGTCAGGATTAGGGTTAGGTTTAGGATTAGGGTTAGGGTTAGGGTTAGGGTTAGGGTTAGGGTTAGGGTTAGTTACATGCCATGCACAGCTGAGGTTTAGAGTTCCGTTTAGGGTTAGGTCTCTTAGGGTTAGAGTTAAGGTTAGGGTTAGGGTTAGGGTTAGGGTTAGGGTTAGGGTTAGGTACATGCCAAGCACAGATGAGGTTTTGAGTTCCGTTTAGGGTTAGGTCTCTTAGGGTTAGGGTTAGGGTTAGGGTTAGGGTTAGGGTTAGGGTTAGGGTTAGGTACATGCCGTGCACAGCTGAGGTTTAGAGTTCCGTTTAGGGTTAGGTGTATTAGGGTTAGGGTTAGGGTTAGGGTTAGGGTTAGGGTTAGGGTTAGGGTTAGGTACATGCCATGCACAGGTGAGGTTTTGAGTTCCGTTTAGGGTTAGGTCTCTTAGGGTTAGGGTTAGCGTTAGGGTTAGGGTTAGGGTTAGGGTTAGGGTTAGGGTTAGGGTTAGGGTTAGGGTTAGGGTTAGGGTTAGGGTTAGGGTTAGGGTTAGGGCTAGGGTTAGGGCTAGGGTTAGGGTTAAGTACCTGCTATGCACAGCTGAGGTTGAGTTCCGTTTATGGTTAGGCCTCTTAGTTTCAGGATTAGGGTTAGGTTTAGGGTTAGGGTTAGGGTTAGGGTTAGGGTTAGGGTTAGGGTTAGGTACATGCCAAGCACAGCTGAGGTTTTGAGTTCCGTTTAGGGTTAGGTCTCTTAGGGTTAGGGTTAGGGTTAGGGTTAGGGTTAGGGTTAGGGTTAGGCTTAGGTACATGCCATGCACAGCTGAGGTTTAGAGTTCCGTTTAGGGTTAGGTCTTTTAAGGGTTAGGGTTATGGTTAGGGTTAGGGTTATGGTTAGGGTTAGGGTTAGGGTTAGGGTTAGGGTTAGGTACATGCCATGCACAGCTGAGGTTTTCAGTTCCGTTTAGGGTTAGGTCTTTTAGGGTTAGGGTTAGGGTTAGGGTTAGGTACATGCCATGCACAGCTGAGGTTTTGAGTTCCGTTTAGGGTTAGGTCTCTTAGGGTTAGGGTTAGACTTAGGGTTAGGGTTAGGGTTAGGGTTAGGGTTAGGGTTAGGGTTAGGGTTAGGTATATGCCATGCACAGCTGAGGTTTAGAGTTCCGTTTAGGGTTAGGTCTCTTAGGGTTAGGGTTAGCGTTAGGGTTAGGGTTAGGGTTAGAGTTAGGGTTAGGGTTAGGGTTAGGGTTAGGGTTAGGTACATGCAAAGCACAGCTGAGATTTTGAGTTCCGTGTAGGGTTAGGTCTTTTAGGGTTAGGGTTAGGGTTAGGGTTAGGGTTAGGGTTAGGGTTAGGGTTAGGGTTAGGTACATGCCATGCACAGCTGAGGTTTAGAGCTCCGTTTAGGGTTAGCTCTCTTAGGGTAAGTTTTAGGGATAGGGTTAGGGTTAGGTTTAGCGTTAGGGTTAGGGTTAGGGTTAGGGTTAGGGTTAGGGTTAGGGTTAGGGTTAGGGTTAGGGTTAGGGTTAGGGTTATGTACATGCCATGCACAGCTGAGGTTTAGAGTTCCGTCTAGGGTTAGGCCTCTTAGGGTCAGGATTAGGGTTAGGTTTAGGATTAGGGTTAGGGTTAGGGTTAGGGTTAGGGTTAGGGTTAGTGTTAGGGTTATGTACATGCCATGCACAGCTGAGGTTTAGAGTTCCGTTTAGGGTTAGGTCACTTAGGGTTAGGGTTTAGGTTAGGGTTAGGCTTAGGGTTAGGGTTAGGGTTATGTACATGCCATGCACAGCTGAGGTTTAGAATTCCGTCTAGGGTTAGGCCTCTTAGGGTCAGGATTAGGGTTAGGTTTAGGATTAGGGTTAGGGTTAGGGTTAGGGTTAGGGTTAGGGCTAGGGTTAGGTACATGCCATGCACCGCTGAGGTTTAGAGTTCCGTTTAGGGTTAGGTCTCTTAGGGTTAGGTTTAGGGTTAGGGTTAGGGTTAGGTACATGCCATGCACAGCTGAGGTTTAGAGTTCCGTTTAGGGTTAGGTCTTTTAGGGTAAGGGTTAAGGTTAGGGTTAGGGTTAGGGTTAGGGTTAGGCTTAGGGTTAGGGTTAGGGTTATGTACATGCCATGCACAGATGAGATTTAGAGTTCCGTCTAGGGTTAGGCCTCTTAGGGTCAGGATTAGGGTTAGGTTTAGGATTAGGGTTAGGGTTAGGGTTAGGGTTAGGGTTAGGTACATGCCATGCACAGCTGAGGTTTAGAGTTCCGTTTAGGGTTAGGTCTCTTAGGGTTAGAGTTAAGGTTAGGGTTAGGGTTAGGGTTAGGGTTAGGGTTAGGGTTAGGGTTAGGGTTAGGTACATGCCAAGCACAGATGAGGTTTTGAGTTCCGTTTAGGGTTAGGTCTCTTATGGTTAGGGTTAGGGTTAGGGTTAGGGTTAGGGTTATGTACATGCCGTGCACAGCTGAGGTTTAGAGTTCCGTTTAGGGTTAGGTGTATTAGGGTTAGGGTTAGGGTTAGGGTTAGGGTTAGGGTTAGGGTTAGGGTTAGGTACATGCCATGCACAGGTGAGGTTTTGAGTTCCGTTTAGG
>NW_026599599.1:1642500-1652500 GCF_023634155.1 Falco peregrinus | reverse complement strand
TCAGGGTCAGTCTTAGGGTCAGGGTTAGGGTTAGGGTTAGGGTTAGGGTTAGGGTTAGGCTTATGGTTAGAGTTAGGGTCACGGTCGGGGTTAGGGTCAGGGTCAGGGTCAGGGTCATGGTTAGGGTTAGGGTAGGGTTAGGGTTAGGTACATGCCATGCACAGCTGAAGGTTTAGAGTTCCGTTTAGGGTTAGGTCTTTTAGGGTAAGGGTTAAGGTTAGGGTTAGGGTTAGGGTTAGGCTTAGGGTTAGGGTTAGGGTTAGGGTTATGTACATGCCATGCACAGATGAGGTTTAGAGTTCCGTCTAGGGTTAGGCCTCTTAGGGTCAGGATTAGGGTTAGGTTTAGGATTAGGGTTAGGGTTAGGGTTAGGGTTAGGGTTAGGGTTAGGGTTAGGTACATGCCATGCACAGCTGAGGTTTAGAGTTCCGTTTAGGGTTAGGTCTCTTAGGGTTAGAGTTAAGGTTAGGGTTAGGGTTAGGGTTAGGGTTAGGGTTAGGGTTAGGGTTAGGTACATGCCAAGCACAGCTGAGGTTTAGAGTTCCGTTTAGGGTTAGGTCTCTTATGGTTAGGCTTAGGGTTAGGGTTAGGGTTAGGGTTATGTACATGCCGTGCACAGCTGAGGTTTAGAGTTCCGTTTAGGGTTAGGTGTATTAGGGTTAGGGTTAGGGTTAGGGTTAGGGTTAGGGTTAGTTTTAGGGTTAGGTACATGCCATGCACAGGTGAGGTTTTGAGTTCCGTTTAGGGTTAGGTCTCTTAGGGTTAGGGTTAGGGTTAGGGTTAGGGTTAGGGTTAGGGTTAGGGTTAGGGTTAGGGTTAGGGTTAGGGTTAGGGTTAGGGTTAGGGTTAGGGTTAGGTACATGCTTGCACAGCCGAGGATTAGAGTTCCGTCTAGGGTTAGGCCTCTTAGGGTCAGGTTAGGGTTAGGGTTAGGTTTAGGGTTAGGGTTAGGGTTAGGTTTAGGCTTAGGGGTAGGGTTAGGGTTAGGGTTATGTACATGCCATGCACAGCTGAAATTTAGAATTCCGTCTAGGGTTAGGCCTCTTAAGGTCAGGATTAGGGTTAGGTTTAGGATTATGGTTAGGGTTAGGGTTAAGCTTAGGGTTAGGGTTAGGGTTAGGGTTAGGGTTAGCATTAGGGTTAGGGTTAGGTACATGCCATGCACAGCTGAGATTTAGAGTTTTGTTTAGGATTAGGCCTTTTAGGGTTAGGGTTAGGGTTAGGGTTAGGGTTAGGGTCTAGGTTAGGCTTAGATTTAGCGTTAGGGTTAGGGTTAGGGTTACGGTTAACGTTAGGGTTACGGTTAGGTACATGCCATGCACAGCTGAGGTTTAGAGTTCCGTTTAGGGTGTGGTCTCTTAGGGTCAGGGTTTGTGTTAGGGTTAGGGTTAGGGTTAGGCTTATGTACATGACATGCACAGCTGAGGTTTAGAGTTCCGTTTAGGGTTAGGATTAGGGTTTAGGGTTTGGCTTACGGTTACGGTTAGGCTTAGGCTTAGGCTTATGGTTAGGGTCAGGGTTAGGGTTAGGGTTAGGGTTAGGGTAAGGGTTAGGGTTAGGTTTAGGGTTAGGTACATGGCATGCACAGCTGAGGTTTAGAGCTCCGTTTAGGGTTAGGTCTCTTAGGGTTAGGGTTAGGGTTAGGGTTATGTACATGCCATGCACAGCTGAGGTTTAGAGTTCCGTCTAGGGTTAGGCCTCTTAAGGTCAGGATTAGGGTTAGGATTAGGATTATGGTTAGGGTTAGGGTTAGGGTTAGGGTTAAGCTTTGGGTTAGGGTTAGGTTTAGGGTTAGCGTTAGGGTTAGGGTTAGGTACATGCCATGCACAGCTGAGGTTTAGAGTTCCGTTTAGGGTTAGGTCTCTTAGGGTCAGGGTTAGGTTTAGGATTAGGGTTAGGGTTAGGTTCAGGGTTAGGGTTCGGGTTCGGGTTAGGGTTCGGGTTAGGGTTAGGGTTAGGGTTAGGGTTAGGGTTAGGGTTAGGGTTAGGGTTAGGGTTAGGGTTAGGGTTAGGGTTAGGTACATGCTTGCACAGCTGAGGATTAGAGTTCCGTATATGGTTAGGGCTCTTAAGGTCAGGGTTAGGGTTAGGGTTAGGCTTAGGGTTAGGGTTAGGGTTAGGGTTAGGGTTAGGGTTAGGTTTAGGATTAGGGTTAGGGTTAGGGTTAGGGTTAGGGTTAGGGTTAAGGTTAGGGTCAGGGTTAGGGTTAGGGTTAGGGTTAGGTACATGCAAAGCACAGCTGAGATTTTGAGTTCCGTGTAGGGTTAGGTCTTTTAGGGTTAGGGTTAGGGTTAGGGTTAGGGTTAGGGTTAGGGTTAGGGTTAGGGTTAGGGTTAGGGTTAGGGTTAGGTACATGCCATGCACAGCTGAGGTTTAGAGCTCCGTTTAGGGTTAGCTCTCTTAGGGTAAGTTTTAGGGATAGGGTTAGGGTTAGGTTTAGCGTTAGGGTTAGGGTTAGGGTTAGGGTTAGGGTTAGGGTTAGGGTTAGGGTTAGGGTTAGGGTTAGGGTTAGGGTTATGTACATGCCATGCACAGCTGAGGTTTAGAGTTCCGTCTAGGGTTAGGCCTCTTAGGGTCAGGATTAGGGTTAGGTTTAGGATTAGGGTTAGGGTTAGGGTTAGGGTTAGGGTTAGGGTTAGGGTTAGGGTTATGTACATGCCATGCACAGCTGAGGTTTAGAGTTCCGTTTAGGGTTAGGTCACTTAGGGTTAGGGTTTAGGTTAGGGTTAGGCTTAGGGTTAGGGTTAGGGTTATGTACATGCCATGCACAGCTGAGGTTTAGAATTCCGTCTAGGGTTAGGCCTCTTAGGGTCAGGATTAGGGTTAGGTTTAGGATTAGGGTTAGGATTAGGGTTAGGGTTAGGGTTAGGGTTAGGGTTAGGGTTAGGTACATGCCATGCACAGCTGAGGTTTAGAGTTCCATTTAGGGTTAGGTCTTTTAGGGTAAGGGTTAAGGTTAGGGTTAGGGTTAGGGTTAGGGTTAGGCTTAGGGTTAGGGTTAGGGTTATGTACATGCCATGCACAGATGAGGTTTAGAGTTCCGTCTAGGGTTAGGCCTCTTAGGGTCAGGATTAGGGTTAGGTTTAGGATTAGGGTTAGGGTTAGGGTTAGGGTTAGGGTTAGGGTTAGGTACATGCCATGCACAGCTGAGGTTTAGAGTTCCGTTTAGGGTTAGGTCTCTTAGTGTTAGAGTTAAGGTTAGGGTTAGGGTTAGGGTTAGGGTTAGGGTTAGGGTTAGGGTTAGGTACATGCCGTGCACAGCTGAGGTTTAGAGTTCCGTTTAGGGTTAGGTGTATTAGGGTTAGGGTTAGGGTTAGGGTTAGGGTTAGGGTTAGGGTTAGGTACATGCCATGCACAGGTGAGGTTTTGAGTTCCGTTTAGGGTTAGGTCACTTAGGGTTAGGGTTAGGGTTAGGGTTAGGGTTAGGGTTAGGGTTAGGGTTAGGGTTAGGTACATGCCATGCACAGGTGAGGTTTTGAGTTCCGTTTAGGGTTAGGTCTCTTAGGGTTAGGGTTAGGGTTAGGGTTAGGGTTAGGGTTAGGGTTAGGGTTAGGGTTAGGGTTAGGGTTAGGGTTAGGGTTAGGGTTAGGGTTAGGGCTAGGGTTAGGGTTACGTACCTGCTATGCACAGCTGAGGTTGAGTTCCGTTTAGGGTTAGGTCACTTAGGGTTAGGGTTTAGGTTAGGGTTAGGCTTAGGGTTAGGGTTAGGGTTATGTACATGCCATGCACAGCTGAGGTTTAGAGTTCCGTCTAGGGTTAGGCCTCTTAGGGTCAGGATTAGGGTTAGGTTTAGGATTAGGGTTAGGGTTAGGGTTAGGGTTAGGGTTAGGGTTAGGTACATGCCATGCACAGCTGAGGTTTAGAGTTCCGTTTAGGGTTAGGTCTCTTAGGGTTAGAGTTAAGGTTAGGGTTAGGGTTAGGGTTAGGGTTAGGGTTAGGGTTAGGGTTAGGGTTAGGTACATGCCAAGCACAGATGAGGTTTTGAGTTCCGTTTAGGGTTAGGTCTCTTAGGGTTAGGGTTAGGGTTAGGGTTAGGGTTAGGGTTAGGGTTAGGGTTAGGTACATGCCGTGCACAGCTAGAGGTTTAGAGTTCCGTTTAGGGTTAGGTGTATTAGGGTTAGGGTTAGGGTTAGGGTTAGGGTTAGGGTTAGGGTTAGGGTTAGGGTTAGGGTTAGGTACATGACATGCACAGCTGAGGTTTTGAGTTTCGTTTAGGGTTAGGTCTCTTAGGGTTAGGGTTAGACTTAGGGTTAGGGTTAGGGTTAGGGTTAGGGTTAGGGTTAGGGTTAGGTATATGCCATGCACAGCTGAGGTTTAGAGTTCCGTTTAGGGTTAGGTCTCTTAGGGTTAGGGTTAGCGTTAGGGTTAGGGTTAGGTTTAGAGTTAGGGTTAGGGTTAGGGTTAGGGTTAGGTACATGCAAAGCACAGCTGAGATTTTGAGTTCCGTGTAGGGTTAGGTCTTTTAGGGTTAGGGTTAGGGTTAGGGTTAGGGTTAGGGTTAGGGTTAGGGTTAGGGTTAGGTACATGCCATGCACAGCTGAGGTTTAGAGCTCCGTTTAGGGTTAGCTCTCTTAGGGTAAGTTTTAGGGATAGGGTTAGGGTTAGGTTTAGCGTTAGGGTTAGGGTTAGGGTTAGGGTTAGGGTTAGGGTTAAGGTTATGGTTAGGGTTAGGGTTAGGGTTAGGGTTATGTACATGCCATGCACAGCTGAGGTTTAGAGTTCCGTCTAGGGTTAGGCCTCTTAGGGTCAGGATTAGGGTTAGGTTTACAATTAGGGTTAGGGTTAGGGTTAGGGTTAGGGTTAGGGTTAGGGTTAGGGTTAGGGTTATGTACATGCCATGCACAGCTGAGGTTTAGAGTTCCGTTTAGGGTTAGGTCACTTAGGGTTAGGGTTTAGGTTAGGGTTAGGCTTAGGGTTAGGGTTAGGGTTATGTACATGCCATGCACAGCTGAGGTTTAGAATTCCGTCTAGGGTTAGGCCTCTTAGGGTCAGGATTAGGGTTAGGTTTAGGATTAGGGTTAGGGTTAGGGTTAGGGTTAGGGTTAGGGTTAGGGTTAGGTACATGCCATGCACAGCTGAGGTTTAGAGTTCCGTTTAGGGTTAGGTCTCTTAGGGTTAGGTTTAGGGTTAGGGTTAGGTACATGCCATGCACAGCTGAGGTTTAGAGTTCCGTTTAGGGTTAGGTCTTTTAGGGTAAGGGTTAAGGTTAGGGTTAGGGTTAGTGTTAGGGTTAGGCTTAGGGTTAGGGTTAGGGTTATGTACATGCCATGCACAGATGAGGTTTAGAGTTCCGTCTAGGGTTAGGCCTCTTAGGGTCAGGATTAGGGTTAGGTTTAGGATTAGGGTTAGGGTTAGGGTTAGGGTTAGGGTTAGGTACATGGCATGCACAGGTGAGGTTTAGAGCTCCGTTTAGGGTTAGGTCTCTTAGGGTTAGGGTTAGGGTTAGGGTTATGTACATGCCATGCACAGCTGAGGTTTAGAGTTCCGTCTAGGGTTAGGCCTCTTAAGGTCAGGATTAGGGTTAGGATTAGGATTATGGTTAGGGTTAGGGTTAGGGTTAGGGTTAAGCTTTGGGTTAGGGTTAGGTTTAGGGTTAGCGTTAGGGTTAGGGTTAGGTACATGCCATGCACAGCTGAGGTTTAGAGTTCCGTTTAGGGTTAGGTCTCTTAGGGTCAGGGTTAGGTTTAGGATTAGGGTTAGGGTTAGGTTCAGGGTTAGGGTTCGGGTTCGGGTTAGGGTTCGGGTTAGGGTTAGGGTTAGGGTTAGGGTTAGGGTTAGGGTTAGGGTTAGGGTTAGGGTTAGGGTTAGGTACATGCTTGCACAGCTGAGGATTAGAGTTCCGTATATGGTTAGGGCTCTTAAGGTCAGGGTTAGGGTTAGGGTTAGGCTTAGGGTTAGGGTTAGGGTTAGGGTTAGGGTTAGGGTTAGGTTTAGGATTAGGGTTAGGGTTAGGGTTAGGGTTAGGGTTAGGGTTAAGGTTAGGGTCAGGGTTAGGGTTAGGGTTAGGGTTAGGTACATGCAAAGCACAGCTGAGATTTTGAGTTCCGTGTAGGGTTAGGTCTTTTAGGGTTAGGGTTAGGGTTAGGGTTAGGGTTAGGGTTAGGGTTAGGGTTAGGGTTAGGGTTAGGTACATGCCATGCACAGCTGAGGTTTAGAGCTCCGTTTAGGGTTAGCTCTCTTAGGGTAAGTTTTAGGGATAGGGTTAGGGTTAGGTTTAGCGTTAGGGTTAGGGTTAGGGTTAGGGTTAGGGTTAGGGTTAGGGTTAGGGTTAGGGTTAGGGTTAGGGTTAGGGTTAGGGTTATGTACATGCCATGCACAGCTGAGGTTTAGAGTTCCGTCTAGGGTTAGGCCTCTTAGGGTCAGGATTAGGGTTAGGTTTAGGATTAGGGTTAGGGTTAGGGTTAGGGTTAGGGTTAGGGTTAGGGTTAGGGTTATGTACATGCCATGCACAGCTGAGGTTTAGAGTTCCGTTTAGGGTTAGGTCACTTAGGGTTAGGGTTTAGGTTAGGGTTAGGCTTAGGGTTAGGGTTAGGGTTATGTACATGCCATGCACAGCTGAGGTTTAGAGTTCCGTCTAGGGTTAGGCCTCTTAGGGTCAGGATTAGGGTTAGGTTTAGGATTAGGGTTAGGGTTAGGGTTAGGGTTAGGGTTAGGGTTAGGGTTAGGGTTAGGTACATGCCATGCACAGCTGAGGTTTAGAGTTCCATTTAGGGTTAGGTCTTTTAGGGTAAGGGTTAAGGTTAGGGTTAGGGTTAGGGTTAGGGTTAGGCTTAGGGTTAGGGTTAGGGTTATGTACATGCCATGCACAGATGAGGTTTAGAGTTCCGTCTAGGGTTAGGCCTCTTAGGGTCAGGATTAGGGTTAGGTTTAGGATTAGGGTTAGGGTTAGGGTTAGGGTTAGGGTTAGGGTTAGGTACATGCCATGCACAGCTGAGGTTTAGAGTTCCGTTTAGGGTTAGGTCTCTTAGTGTTAGAGTTAAGGTTAGGGTTAGGGTTAGGGTTAGGGTTAGGGTTAGGGTTAGGGTTAGGTACATGCCGTGCACAGCTGAGGTTTAGAGTTCCGTTTAGGGTTAGGTGTATTAGGGTTAGGGTTAGGGTTAGGGTTAGGGTTAGGGTTAGGGTTAGGTACATGCCATGCACAGGTGAGGTTTTGAGTTCCGTTTAGGGTTAGGTCACTTAGGGTTAGGGTTAGGGTTAGGGTTAGGGTTAGGGTTAGGGTTAGGGTTAGGGTTAGGTACATGCCATGCACAGGTGAGGTTTTGAGTTCCGTTTAGGGTTAGGTCTCTTAGGGTTAGGGTTAGGGTTAGGGTTAGGGTTAGGGTTAGGGTTAGGGTTAGGGTTAGGGTTAGGGTTAGGGTTAGGGTTAGGGTTAGGGTTAGGGTTACGTACCTGCTATGCACAGCTGAGGTTGAGTTCCGTTTAGGGTTAGGTCACTTAGGGTTAGGGTTTAGGTTAGGGTTAGGCTTAGGGTTAGGGTTAGGGTTATGTACATGCCATGCACAGCTGAGGTTTAGAGTTCCGTCTAGGGTTAGGCCTCTTAGGGTCAGGATTAGGGTTAGGTTTAGGATTAGGGTTAGGGTTAGGGTTAGGGTTAGGGTTAGGGTTAGGTACATGCCATGCACAGCTGAGGTTTAGAGTTCCGTTTAGGGTTAGGTCTCTTAGGGTTAGAGTTAAGGTTAGGGTTAGGGTTAGGGTTAGGGTTAGGGTTAGGGTTAGGGTTAGGGTTAGGTACATGCCAAGCACAGATGAGGTTTTGAGTTCCGTTTAGGGTTAGGTCTCTTAGGGTTAGGGTTAGGGTTAGGGTTAGGGTTAGGGTTAGGGTTAGGGTTAGGTACATGCCGTGCACAGCTAGAGGTTTAGAGTTCCGTTTAGGGTTAGGTGTATTAGGGTTAGGGTTAGGGTTAGGGTTAGGGTTAGGGTTAGGGTTAGGGTTAGGGTTAGGGTTAGGTACATGACATGCACAGCTGAGGTTTTGAGTTTCGTTTAGGGTTAGGTCTCTTAGGGTTAGGGTTAGACTTAGGGTTAGGGTTAGGGTTAGGGTTAGGGTTAGGGTTAGGGTTAGGTATATGCCATGCACAGCTGAGGTTTAGAGTTCCGTTTAGGGTTAGGTCTCTTAGGGTTAGGGTTAGGGTTAGGGTTAGGGTTAGGGTTAGGGTTAGGGTTAGGGTTAGGTACATGCCATGCACAGCTGAGGTTTAGAGCTCCGTTTAGGGTTAGCTCTCTTAGGGTAAGTTTTAGGGATAGGGTTAGGGTTAGGTTTAGCGTTAGGGTTAGGGTTAGGGTTAGGGTTAGGGTTAGGGTTAAGGTTATGGTTAGGGTTAGGGTTAGGGTTAGGGTTATGTACATGCCATGCACAGCTGAGGTTTAGAGTTCCGTCTAGGGTTAGGCCTCTTAGGGTCAGGATTAGGGTTAGGTTTACAATTAGGGTTAGGGTTAGGGTTAGGGTTAGGGTTAGGGTTAGGGTTAGGGTTAGGGTTATGTACATGCCATGCACAGCTGAGGTTTAGAGTTCCGTTTAGGGTTAGGTCACTTAGGGTTAGGGTTTAGGTTAGGGTTAGGCTTAGGGTTAGGGTTAGGGTTATGTACATGCCATGCACAGCTGAGGTTTAGAATTCCGTCTAGGGTTAGGCCTCTTAGGGTCAGGATTAGGGTTAGGTTTAGGATTAGGGTTAGGGTTAGGGTTAGGGTTAGGGTTAGGGTTAGGGTTAGGTACATGCCATGCACAGCTGAGGTTTAGAGTTCCGTTTAGGGTTAGGTCTCTTAGGGTTAGGTTTAGGGTTAGGGTTAGGGTTAGGTACATGCCATGCACAGCTGAGGTTTAGAGTTCCGTTTAGGGTTAGGTCTTTTAGGGTAAGGGTTAAGGTTAGGGTTAGGGTTAGTGTTAGGGTTAGGCTTAGGGTTAGGGTTAGGGTTATGTACATGCCATGCACAGATGAGGTTTAGAGTTCCGTCTAGGGTTAGGCCTCTTAGGGTCAGGATTAGGGTTAGGTTTAGGATTAGGGTTAGGGTTAGGGTTAGGGTTAGGGTTAGGTACATGCCATGCACAGCTGAGGTTTAGAGTTCCGTTTAGGGTTAGGTCTCTTAGGGTTAGAGTTAAGGTTAGGGTTAGGGTTAGGGTTAGGGTTAGGGTTAGGGTTAGGGTTAGGGTTAGGGTTAGGTACATGCCAAGCACAGCTGAGGTTTAGAGTTCCGTTTAGGGTTAGGTCTCTTATGGTTAGGCTTAGGGTTAGGGTTAGGGTTAGGGTTATGTACATGCCGTGCACAGCTGAGGTTTAGAGTTCCGTTTAGGGTTAGGTGTATTAGGGTTAGGGTTAGGGTTAGGGTTAGGGTTAGGGTTAGTTTTAGTGTTAGGTACATGCCATGCACAGGTGAGGTTTTGAGTTCCGTTTAGGGTTAGGTCTCTTAGGGTTAGGGTTAGGGTTAGGGTTAGGGTTAGGGTTAGGGTTAGGGTTAGGGTTAGGGTTAGGGTTAGGGTTAGGGTTAGGGTTAGGGTTAGGGTTAGGGTTAGGTACATGCTTGCACAGCCGAGGATTAGAGTTCCGTCTAGGGTTAGGCCTCTTAGGGTCAGGTTAGGGTTAGGGTTAGGTTTAGGGTTAGGGTTAGGGTTAGGTTTAGGCTTAGGGGTAGGGTTAGGGTTAGGGTTATGTACATGCCATGCACAGCTGAAATTTAGAGTTCCGTCTAGGGTTAGGCCTCTTAAGGTCAGGATTAGGGTTAGGTTTAGGATTATGGTTAGGGTTAGGGTTAAGCTTAGGGTTAGGGTTAGGGTTAGGGTTAGGGTTAGCATTAGGGTTAGGGTTAGGTACATGCCATGCACAGCTGAGATTTAGAGTTTTGTTTAGGATTAGGCCTTTTAGGGTTAGGGTTAGGGTTAGGGTTAGGGTTAGGGTCTAGGTTAGGCTTAGATTTAGCGTTAGGGTTAGGGTTAGGGTTACGGTTAACGTTAGGGTTACGGTTAGGTACATGCCATGCACAGCTGAGGTTTAGAGTTCCGTTTAGG
>NW_026599599.1:1630000-1637500 GCF_023634155.1 Falco peregrinus | reverse complement strand
AGGGTTAGGGTTAGGTACATGCCATGCACAGCTGAGGTTTTGAGTTTCGTTTAGGGTTAGGTCTCTTAGGGTTAGGGTTAGACTTAGGGTTAGGGTTAGGGTTAGGGTTAGGGTTAGGGTTAGGGTTAGGGTTAGGTATATGCCATGCACAGCTGAGGTTTAGAGTTCCGTTTAGGGTTAGGTCTCTCAGGGTCAGGGTTAGGTTTAGGATTAGGGTTAGGGTTAGGGTTAGGGTTAGGGTTAGGGTTAGGGTTAAGTTTAGGGTTAGGGTTAGGGTTAGGGTGAGTGTTAGGGTCAGAGTCAAGGTTAGGGTCAGGGTCAGTCTTAAGGTCAGGGTTAGGGTTAGGGTTAGGGTTAGGGTTAGGGTTAGGGTTAGGGTTAGGGTTAGGGTTAGGTACATGCAAAGCACAGCTGAGATTTTGAGTTCCGTGTAGGGTTAGGTCTTTTAGGGTTAGGGTTAGGGTTAGGGTTAGGGTTAGGGTTAGGGTTAGGGTTAGGGTTAGGGTTAGGGTTAGGGTTAGGGTTAGGGTTAGGGTTAGGTACATGCCATGCACAGCTGAGGTTTAGAGCTCCGTTTACGGTTAGCTCTCTTAGGGTAAGTTTTAGGGATAGGGTTAGGGTTAGGTTTAGCGTTAGGGTTAGGGTTAGGGTTAGGGTTAGGGTTAGGGTTAGGGTTAGGGTTAGGGTTAGGGTTAGGGTTATGTACATGCCATGCACAGCTGAGGTTTAGAGTTCCGTCTAGGGTTAGGCCTCTTAGGGTCAGGATTAGGGTTAGGTTTAGGATTAGGGTTAGGGTTAGGGTTAGGGTTAGGGTTAGGGTTAGGGTTAGGGTTAGGGTTATGTACATGCCATGCACAGCTGAGGTTTAGAGTTCCGTTTAGGGTTAGGTCACTTAGGGTTAGGGTTTAGGTTAGGGTTAGGCTTAGGGTTAGGGTTAGGGTTATGTACATGCCATGCACAGCTGAGGTTTAGAATTCCGTCTAGGGTTAGGCCTCTTAGGGTCAGGATTAGGGTTAGGTTTAGGATTAGGGTTAGGGTTAGGGTTAGGGTTAGGGTTTAGGGTTAGGGTTAGGTACATGCCATGCACAGCTGAGGTTTAGAGTTCCGTTTAGGGTTAGGTCTCTTAGGGTTAGGTTTAGGGTTAGGGTTAGGGTTATGTACATGCCATGCACAGCTGAGGTTTAGAGTTCCGTTTAGGGTTAGGTCTCTTAGTGTTAGGGTTAGGGTTAGGGTTAGGGTTAGGGTTAGGGTTAGGGTTAGGGTTAGGGTTAGGGTTAGGGTTAGGGTTAGGTACATGCCATGCACAGCTGAGGTTTAGAGTTCCGTTTAGGGTTAGGTCTCTTAGGGTTAGAGTTAAGGTTAGGGTTAGGGTTAGGGTTAGGGTTAGGGTTAGGGTTAGGGTTAGGGTTAGGGTTATGTACATGCCAAGCACAGATGAGGTTTTGAGTTCCGTTTAGGGTTAGGTCTCTTATGGTTAGGGTTAGGGTTAGGGTTAGGGTTAGGGTTATGTACATGCCGTGCACAGCTGAGGTTTAGAGTTCCGTTTAGGGTTAGGTGTATTAGGGTTAGGGTTAGGGTTAGGGTTAGGGTTAGGGTTAGTTTTAGGGTTAGGTACATGCCATGCACAGGTGAGGTTTTGAGTTCCGTTTAGGGTTAGGTCTCTTAGGGTTAGGGTTAGGGTTAGGGTTAGGGTTAGGGTTAGGGTTAGGGTTAGGGTTAGGGTTAGGGTTAGGGTTAGGGCTAGGGTTAGGGTTACGTACCTGCTATGCACAGCTGAGGTTGAGTTCCGTTTAGGGTTAGGTCACTTAGGGTTAGGGTTTAGGTTAGGGTTAGGCTTAGGGTTAGGGTTAGGGTTATGTACATGCCATGCACAGCTGAGGTTTAGAGTTCCGTCTAGGGTTAGGCCTCTTAGGGTCAGGATTAGGGTTAGGTTTAGGATTAGGGTTAGGGTTAGGGTTAGGGTTAGGGTTAGGGTTAGGTACATGCCATGCACAGCTGAGGTTTAGAGTTCCGTTTAGGGTTAGGTCTCTTAGGGTTAGAGTTAAGGTTAGGGTTAGGGTTAGGGTTAGGGTTAGGGTTAGGGTTAGGGTTAGGGTTAGGTACATGCCAAGCACAGATGAGGTTTTGAGTTCCGTTTAGGGTTAGGTCTCTTAGGGTTCGGGTTAGGGTTAGGGTTAGGGTTAGGTACATGCCGTGCACAGCTGAGGTTTAGAGTTCCGTTTAGGGTTAGGTGTATTAGGGTTAGGGTTAGGGTTAGGGTTAGGGTTAGGGTTAGGGTTAGGGTTAGGGTTAGGGTTAGGTACATGCCATGCACAGCTGAGGTTTTGAGTTTCGTTTAGGGTTAGGTCTCTTAGGGTTAGGGTTAGACTTAGGGTTAGGGTTAGGGTTAGGGTTAGGGTTAGGGTTAGGGTTAGGGTTAGGTATATGCCATGCACAGCTGAGGTTTAGAGTTCCGTTTAGGGTTAGGTCTCTTAGGGTTAGGGTTAGCGTTAGGGTTAGGGTTAGGGTTAGAGTTAGGGTTAGGGTTAGGGTTAGGGTTAGGGTTAGGTACATGCAAAGCACAGCTGAGATTTTGAGTTCCGTGTAGGGTTAGGTTTTTTAGGGTTAGGGTTAGGGTTAGGGTTAGGGTTAGGGTTAGGGTTAAGGTTAGGGTTAGGGTTAGGGTTAGGGTTAGGGTTAGGTACATGCCATGCACAGCTGAGGTTTAGAGCTCCGTTTAGGGTTAGCTCTCTTAGGGTAAGTTTTAGGGATAGGGTTAGGGTTAGGTTTAGCGTTAGGGTTAGGGTTAGGGTTAGGGTTAGGGTTAGGGTTAGGGTTAGGGTTAGGGTTAGGGTTAGGGTTAGGGTTAGGGTTATGTACATGCCATGCACAGCTGAGGTTTAGAGTTCCGTCTAGGGTTAGGCCTCTTAGGGTCAGGATTAAGGTTAGGTTTAGGATTAGGGTTAGGGTTAGGGTTAGGGTTAGGGTTAGGGTTAGGGTTATGTACATGCCATGCACAGCTGAGGTTTAGAGTTCCGTTTAGGGTTAGGTCACTTAGGTTTAGGGTTTAGGTTAGGGTTAGGCTTAGGGTTAGGGTTAGGGTTATGTACATGCCATGCACAGATGAGGTTTAGAGTTCCGTCTAGGGTTAGGCCTCTTAGGGTCAGGATTAGGGTTAGGTTTAGGATTAGGGTTAGGGTTAGGGTTAGGGTTAGGGTTATGTACATGCCATGCACAGCTGAGGTTTAGAGTTCCGTTTAGGGTTAGGTCTCTTAGGGTTAGAGTTAAGGTTAGGGTTAGGGTTAGGGTTAGGGTTAGGGTTAGGGTTAGGGTTAGGTACATGCCAAGCACAGATGAGGTTTTGAGTTCCGTTTAGGTTTAGGTCTCTTATGGTTAGGGTTAGGGTTAGGGTTAGGGTTAGGGTTATGTACATGCCGTGCACAGCTGAGGTTTTGAGTTCCGTTTAGGGTTAGGTGTATTAGGGTTAGGGTTAGGGTTAGGGTTAGGGTTAGGGTTAGGGTTAGGGTTAGGGTTAGGGTTAGGTACATGCCATGCACAGGTGAGGTTTTGAGTTCCGTTTAGGCTTAGGTCTCTTAGGGTTAGGGTTAGGGTTAGGGTTAGGGTTAGGGTTAGGGTTAGGGTTAGGGTTAGGGTTAGGGTTAGGTACATGCCGTGCACAGCTGAGGTTTAGAGTTCCGTTTAGGGTTAGGTGTATTAGGGTTAGGGTTAGGGTTAGGGTTAGGGTTAGGGTTAGGGTTAGGGTTAGGTACATGCCATGCACAGCTGAGGTTTTGAGTTCCGTTTAGGGTTAGGTCTCTTAGGGTTAGGGTTAGACTTTGGGTTAGGGTTAGGGTTAGGGTTAGGGTTAGGGTTAGGGTTAGGTATATGCCATGCACAGCTGAGGTTTAGAGTTCCGTTTAGGGTTAGGTCTCTTAGGGTTAGGGTTAGCGTTAGGGTTAGGGTTAGGGTTAGAGTTAGGGTTAGGGTTAGGGTTAGGGTTAGGGTTAGGTACATGCAAAGCACAGCTGAGATTTTGAGTTCCGTGTAGGGTTAGGTCTTTTAGGGTTAGGGTTAGGGTTAGGGTTAGGGTTAGGGTTAGGGTTAGGGTTAGGGTTAGGGTTAGGGTTAGGTACATGCCATGCACAGCTGAGGTTTAGAGCTCCGTTTACGGTTAGCTCTCTTAGGGTAAGTTTTAGGGATAGGGTTAGGGTTAGGTTTAGCGTTAGGGTTAGGGTTAGGGTTAGGGTTAGGGTTAGGGTTAGGGTTAGGGTTAGGGTTAGGGTTATGTACATGCCATGCACAGCTGAGGTTTAGAGTTCCGTGTAGGGTTAGGCCTCTTAGGGTCAGGATTAGGGTTAGGTTTAGGATTAGGGTTAGGGTTAGGGTTAGGGTTAGGGTTAGGGTTAGTGTTAGGGTTATGTACATGCCATGCACAGCTGAGGTTTAGAGTTCCGTTTAGGGTTAGGTCACTTAGGGTTAGGGTTTAGGTTAGGGTTAGGCTTAGGGTTAGGGTTAGGGTTATGTACATGCCATGCACAGCTGAGGTTTAGAATTCCGTCTAGGGTTAGGCCTCTTAGGGTCAGGATTAGGGTTAGGTTTAGGATTAGGGTTAGGGTTAGGGTTAGGGTTAGGGTTAGGGTTAGGGTTAGGTACATGCCATGCACAGCTGAGGTTTAGAGTTCCGTTTAGGGTTAGGTCTCTTAGGGTTAGGTTTAGGGTTAGGGTTAGGGTTATGTACATGCCATGCACAGCTGAGGTTTAGAGTTCCGTTTAGGGTTAGGTCTTTTAGGGTAAGGATTAAGGTTAGGGTTAGGGTTAGGGTTAGGGTTAGGGTTAGGCTTAGGGTTAGGGTTAGGGTTATGTACATGCCATGCACAGATGAGGTTTAGAGTTCCGTCTAGGGTTAGGCCTCTTAGGGTCAGGATTAGGGTTAGGGTTAGGGTTAGGGTTAGGGTTAGGGTTAGGGTTAGGGTTAGGGTTAGGTACATGCCATGCACAGCTGAGGTTTAGAGTTCCGTTTAGGGTTAGGTCTCTTAGGGTTAGAGTTAAGGTTAGGGTTAGGGTTAGGGTTAGGGTTAGGGTTAGGGTTAGGGTTAGGGTTAGGGTTAGGGTTATGTACATGCCAAGCACAGATGAGGTTTTGAGTTCCGTTTAGGGTTAGGTCTCTTATGGTTAGGGTTAGGGTTAGGGTTAGGGTTAGGGTTATGTACATGCCGTGCACAGCTGAGGTTTAGAGTTCCGTTTAGGGTTAGGTGTATTAGGGTTAGGGTTAGGGTTAGGGTTAGGGTTAGGGTTAGTTTTAGGGTTAGGTACATGCCATGCACAGGTGAGGTTTTGAGTTCCGTTTAGGGTTAGGTCTCTTAGGGTTAGGGTTAGGGTTAGGGTTAGGGTTAGGGTTAGGGTTAGGGTTAGGGTTAGGGTTAGGGTTAGGGTTAGGGTTAGGGCTAGGGTTAGGGTTACGTACCTGCTATGCACAGCTGAGGTTGAGTTCCGTTTAGGGTTAGGTCACTTAGGGTTAGGGTTTAGGTTAGGGTTAGGCTTAGGGTTAGGGTTAGGGTTATGTACATGCCATGCACAGCTGAGGTTTAGAGTTCCGTCTAGGGTTAGGCCTCTTAGGGTCAGGATTAGGGTTAGGTTTAGGATTAGGGTTAGGGTTAGGGTTAGGGTTAGGGTTAGGGTTAGGTACATGCCATGCACAGCTGAGGTTTAGAGTTCCGTTTAGGGTTAGGTCTCTTAGGGTTAGAGTTAAGGTTAGGGTTAGGGTTAGGGTTAGGGTTAGGGTTAGGGTTAGGGTTAGGGTTAGGGTTAGGTACATGCCAAGCACAGATGAGGTTTTGAGTTCCGTTTAGGGTTAGGTCTCTTAGGGTTCGGGTTAGGGTTAGGGTTAGGGTTAGGGTTAGGTACATGCCGTGCACAGCTGAGGTTTAGAGTTCCGTTTAGGGTTAGGTGTATTAGGGTTAGGGTTAGGGTTAGGGTTAGGGTTAGGGTTAGGGTTAGGGTTAGGGTTAGGTACATGCCATGCACAGCTGAGGTTTTGAGTTTCGTTTAGGGTTAGGTCTCTTAGGGTTAGGGTTAGACTTAGACTTAGGGTTAGGGTTAGGGTTAGGGTTAGGGTTAGGGTTAGGGTTAGGTATATGCCATGCACAGCTGAGGTTTAGAGTTCCGTTTAGGGTTAGGTCTCTTAGGGATAGGGTTAGCGTTAGGGTTAGGGTTAGGGTTAGAGTTAGGGTTAGGGTTAGGGTTAGGGTTAGGGTTAGGTACATGCAAAGCACAGCTGAGATTTTGAGTTCCGTGTAGGGTTAGGTTTTTTAGGGTTAGGGTTAGGGTTAGGGTTAGGGTTAGGGTTAGGGTTAGGGTTAGGGTTAGGGTTAGGGTTAGGGTTAGGGTTAGGGTTAGGTACATGCCATGCACAGCTGAGGTTTAGAGCTCCGTTTAGGGTTAGCTCTCTTAGGGTAAGTTTTAGGGATAGGGTTAGGGTTAGGTTTAGCGTTAGGGTTAGGGTTAGGGTTAGGGTTAGGGTTAGGGTTAGGGTTAGGGTTAGGGTTAGGGTTAGGGTTATGTACATGCCATGCACAGCTGAGGTTTAGAGTTCCGTCTAGGGTTAGGCCTCTTAGGGTCAGGATTAGGGTTAGGTTTAGGATTAGGGTTAGGGTTAGGGTTAGGGTTAGGGTTAGGGTTAGGGTTATGTACATGCCATGCACAGCTGAGGTTTAGAGTTCCGTTTAGGGTTAGGTCACTTAGGTTTAGGGTTTAGGTTAGGGTTAGGCTTAGGGTTAGGGTTAGGGTTATGTACATGCCATGCACAGATGAGGTTTAGAGTTCCGTCTAGGGTTAGGCCTCTTAGGGTCAGGATTAGGGTTAGGTTTAGGATTAGGGTTAGGGTTAGGGTTAGGGTTAGGGTTATGTACATGCCATGCACAGCTGAGGTTTAGAGTTCCGTTTAGGGTTAGGTCTCTTAGGGTTAGAGTTAAGGTTAGGGTTAGGGTTAGGGTTAGGGTTAGGGTTAGGGTTAGGGTTAGGTACATGCCAAGCACAGATGAGGTTTTGAGTTCCGTTTAGGTTTAGGTCTCTTATGGTTAGGGTTAGGGTTAGGGTTAGGGTTAGGGTTATGTACATGCCGTGCACAGCTGAGGTTTAGAGTTCCGTTTAGGGTTAGGTGTATTAGGGTTAGGGTTAGGGTTAGGGTTAGGGTTAGGGTTAGGGTTAGGGTTAGGTACATGCCATGCACAGGTGAGGTTTTGAGTTCCGTTTAGGGTTAGGTCTCTTAGGGTTAGGGTTAGGGTTAGGGTTAGGGTTAGGGTTAGGGTTAGGGTTAGGGTTAGGGTTAGGGTTAGGTACATGCCGTGCACAGCTGAGGTTTAGAGTTCCGTTTAGGGTTAGGTGTATTAGGGTTAGGGTTAGGGTTAGGGTTAGGGTTAGGGTTAGGTACATGCCATGCACAGCTGAGGTTTTGAGTTCCGTTTAGGGTTAGGTCTCTTAGGGTTAGGGTTAGACTTTGGGTTAGGGTTAGGGTTAGGGTTA
>NW_026599599.1:1530000-1535000 GCF_023634155.1 Falco peregrinus | reverse complement strand
GTCTAGGTTAGGCTGAGTGTTAGTGTTAGGGTTAGGGTTAGATTTAGGGGTAGGGTTAGGGTTGAGTACATGCCATGCACAGCTGAGGTTTAGAGTTGCGTTTAGGGTTAGGCCTCTTAGGGTTAGGTTTAGGGTTAGGGTTAGGGTCTAGGTTAAGGCTTAGCGTTAGTGTTGGTGTTAGGGTTAGGGTTAGGGTTAGGGTTAGGGTTAGGGTTAGGGTTAGGGTTAGGGTTAGGCTTAGGGTTTGGTTAGGGTTGAGTACATGCCATGCACAGCTGAGGTTTAGAGTTAGGGTTAGGGTTAGGGTTAGGGCTAGGATTAGGGTTAGGGTTAGGGTTAGGGTTAGGGTTAGGGTTAAGTGCATGCCATGCACAGCTGAGGTTTAGAGTTCCGTTTTGGGTTAGGCCTCTTACGGTGAGGGTTAGGGTTAGGGTTAGGGTTAATGTTAGGGTTAGGGTTAGGGTTAGGGTTAGGGTCAGGGATAGGGTTAGGGTTAGGGTTAGGGTTACGTACATGCCATGCACAGCTGAGGTTTAGAGTTGCGTTTAGGGTTAGGTCTCTTAGGGTTAGGGTTAGGGTTAGGGTTAGGGTTAGGGTCAGGGATAGGGTTAGGGTTAGGGTTAGGGTTACGTACATGCCATGCACAGCTGAGGTTTAGAGTTTCGTTTAGGGTTAGGTCTCCTAGGGTTAGGGTTAGGGTTAGGGTTAGGGTTAGGGTTAGGGTTAGGGTTAGGTACATGCCATGCACAGCTGAGGTTTAGAGTTAGGGTTAGGGTTAGGGTCAGGGTTAGGGTTAGGGTTAGGGTTAGGGTTAGCCTTAGGGTTAGGGTTAGGGTTAGGGTTACGTACATGCCATGCACAGCTGAGGTTTCGAGTTACGTTTAGCGTTAGGTCTCTTAGCGTTAGGGTTAGGGTTAGGGTTAGGGTTAGGGTTAGGGTTAGGGTTAGGGTCAGGGTTAGTCTAAGGGTTAGGTACATGCCATGCACAGCTGAGGTTTAGAGTTCTGTTTAGGGTTAGGTCTCTTAGGGTTAGGGTTAGGGTTAGGGTTAGGGTTAGGGTTAGGGTTAGGGTTAGGTACATGCCATGCACAGCTGAGGTTTAGAGTTAGGGTTAGGGTTAGGGTTAGGGCTAGGATTAGGGTTAGGGTTAGGGTTAGGGTTAGGGTTAGGTACATGCCATGCACAGCTGAGGTTTAGAGTTCCGTTTAGGGTTAGGTCTCTTAGGGTTAGGGTTAGGGTTAGGGTTAGGGTTAGGGTTAGGGTTAGGGTCAGGGTTAGGGTTAGGGTTAGGGTTAGGGATGTTAGGGTTACAGTTAGGTACATGCCATGCACATCTGAGGTTTAGAGTTCCATTTAGGGTTAGGATTCATAGGGTTAGGGTTAGGGTTAGCGTTAGGGTCTAGGTTAGGCTGAGTGTTAGTGTTAGGGTTAGGGTTAGATTTAGGGGTAGGGTTAGGGTTGAGTACATGCCATGCACAGCTGAGGTTTAGAGTTGCGTTTAGGGTTAGGCCTCTTTGGGTTAGGTTTAGGGTTAGGGTTAGGGTCTAGGTTAAGGCTTAGCGTTAGTGTTGGTGTTAGGGTTAGGGTTAGGGTTAGGGTTAGGGTTAGGGTTAGGGTTAGGGTTAGGGTTAGGGTTAGGGTTAGGCTTAGGGTTTGGTTAGGGTTGAGTACATGCCATGCACAGCTGAGGTTTAGAGTTAGGGTTAGGGTTAGGGTTAGGGCTAGGATTAGGGTTAGGGTTAGGGTTAGGGTTAGGGTTAGGGTTAAGTGCATGCCATGCACAGCTGAGGTTTAGAGTTCCGTTTTGGGTTAGGCCTCTTACGGTGAGGGTTAGGGTTAGGGTTAGGGTTAATGTTAGGGTTAGGGTTAGGGTTAGGGTTAGGGTCAGGGATAGGGTTAGGGTTAGGGTTAGGGTTACGTACATGCCATGCACAGCTGAGGTTTAGAGTTGCGTTTAGGGTTAGGTCTCTTAGGGTTAGGGTTAGGGTTAGGGTTAGGGTTAGGGTCAGGGATAGGGTTAGGGTTAGGGTTAGGGTTACGTACATGCCATGCACAGCTGAGGTTTAGAGTTTCGTTTAGGGTTAGGTCTCCTAGGGTTAGGGTTAGGGTTAGGGTTAGGGTTAGGGTTAGGTACATGCCATGCACAGCTGAGGTTTAGAGTTAGGGTTAGGGTTAGGGTCAGGGTTAGGGTTAGGGTTAGGGTTAGGGTTAGCCTTAGGGTTAGGGTTAGGGTTAGGGTTACGTACATGCCATGCACAGCTGAGGTTTCGAGTTACGTTTAGCGTTAGGTCTCTTAGCGTTAGGGTTAGGGTTAGGGTTAGGGTTAGGGTTAGGGTTAGGGTTAGGGTTAGGGTTAGGGTTAGGGTTAGGGTTAGGGTTAGGGTTAGGGTTAGGGTTAGGGTTAGGGTTAGGTACATGCCATGCACAGCTGAGGTTTAGAGTTAGGGTTAGGGTTAGGGTTAGGGCTAGGATTAGGGTTAGGGTTAGGGTTAGGGTTAGGGTTAGGTACATGCCATGCACAGCTGAGGTTTAGAGTTCCGTTTAGGCTAGGTCTCTTAGGGTTAGGGTTAGGGTTAGGGTTAGGGTTAGGGTTAGGGTTAGGGTCAGGGTTAGGGTTAGGGTTAGGGTTAGGGATGTTAGGGTTACAATTAGGTACATGCCATGCACATCTGAGGTTTAGAGTTCCATTTAGGGTTAGGATTCATAGGGTTAGGGTTAGGGTTAGCGTTAGGGTCTAGGTTAGGCTGAGTGTTAGTGTTAGGGTTAGGGTTAGATTTAGGGGTAGGGTTAGGGTTGAGTACATGCCATGCACAGCTGAGGTTTAGAGTTCCGTTTAGGGTTAGGCCTCTTAGGGTTAGGTTTAGGGTTAGGGTTAGGGTCTAGGTTAAGGCTTAGCGTTAGTGTTGGTGTTAGGGTTAGGGTTAGGGTTAGGGTTAGGGTTAGGGTTAGGGTTAGGCTTAGGGTTAGGCTTAGGCTTAGGGTTTGGTTAGGGTTGAGTACATGCCATGCACAGCTGAGGTTTAGAGTTAGGGTTAGGGTTAGGGTTAGGGCTAGGATTAGGGTTAGGGTTAGGGTTAGGGTTAGGGTTAAGTGCATGCCATGCACAGCTGAGGTTTAGAGTTCCGTTTTGGGTTAGGCCTCTTACGGTGAGGGTTAGGGTTAGGGTTAGGGTTAATGTTAGGGTTAGGGTTAGGGTTAGGGTTAGGGTCAGGGATAGGGTTAGGGTTAGGGTTAGGGTTACGTACATGCCATGCACAGCTGAGGTTTAGAGTTGCGTTTAGGGTTAGGTCTCTTAGGGTTAGGGTTAGGGTTAGGGTTAGGGTTAGGGTCAGGGATAGGGTTAGGGTTAGGGTTAGGGTTACGTACATGCCATGCACAGCTGAGGTTTAGAGTTTCGTTTAGGGTTAGGTCTCCTAGGGTTAGGGTTAGGGTTAGGGTTAGGGTTAGGGTTAGGGTTAGGGTTAGGGTTAGGTACATGCCATGCACAGCTGAGGTTTAGAGTTAGGGTTAGGGTTAGGGTCAGGGTTAGGGTTAGGGTTAGGGTTAGGGTTAGCCTTAGGGTTAGGGTTAGGGTTAGGGTTACGTACATGCCATGCACAGCTGAGGTTTCGAGTTACGTTTAGCGTTAGGTCTCTTAGCGTTAGGGTTAGGGTTAGGGTTAGGGTTAGGGTTAGGGTTAGGGTTAGGGTTAGGGTTAGGGTTAGGGTCAGGGTTAGTCTAAGGGTTAGGTACATGCCATGCACAGCTGAGGTTTAGAGTTCTGTTTAGGGTTAGGTCTCTTAGGGTTAGGGTTAGGGTTAGGGTTAGGGTTAGGGTCAGGGTTAGTCTAAGGGTTAGGTACATGCCATGCACAGCTGAGGTTTAGAGTTCTGTTTAGGGTTAGGTCTCTTAGGGTTAGGGTTAGGGTTAGGGTTAGGGTTAGGGTTAGGGTTAGGGTTAGGTACATGCCATGCACAGCTGAGGTTTAGAGTTAGGGTTAGGGTTAGGGTTAGGGTTAGAGTAAGCGTTAGGGTTAGGGTTAGGGTTAGGGTTAGGTACATGCCATGCACAGCTGAGGTTTAGAGTTCCGTTTAGGGTTAGGTCTCTTAGGGTTAGGGTTAGGGTTAGGGTTAGGGTTAGGGTTAGGGTTAGGGTTAGGGTCAGGGTTAGGGTTAGGGTTAGGGTTAGGGATGTTAGGGTTACAGTTAGGTACATGCCATGCACATCTGAGGTTTAGAGTTCCATTTAGGGTTAGGATTCATAGGGTTAGGGTTAGGGTTAGCGTTAGGGTCTAGGTTAGGCTGAGTGTTAGTGTTAGGGTTAGGGTTAGATTTAGGGGTAGGGTTAGGGTTGAGTACATGCCATGCACAGCTGAGGTTTAGAGTTGCGTTTAGGGTTAGGCCTCTTAGGGTTAGGTTTAGGGTTAGGGTTAGGGTCTAGGTTAAGGCTTAGCGTTAGTGTTGGTGTTAGGGTTAGGGTTAGGGTTAGGGTTAGGGTTAGGGTTAGGGTTAGGGTTAGGCTTAGGGTTTGGTTAGGGTTGAGTACATGCCATGCACAGCTGAGGTTTAGAGTTAGGGTTAGGGTTAGGGTTAGGGCTAGGATTAGGGTTAGGGTTAGGGTTAGGGTTAGGGTTAGGTACATGCCATGCACAGCTGAGGTTTAGAGTTCCGTTTAGGCTAGGTCTCTTAGGGTTAGGGTTAGGGTTAGGGTTAGGGTTAGGGTTAGGGTTAGGGTTAGGGTCAGGGTTAGGGTTAGGGTTAGGGTTAGGGATGTTAGGGTTACAGTTAGGTACATGCCATGCACATCTGAGGTTTAGAGTTCCATTTAGGGTTAGGATTCATAGGGTTAGGGTTAGGGTTAGCGTTAGGGTCTAGGTTAGGCTGAGTGTTAGTGTTAGGGTTAGGGTTAGATTTAGGGGTAGGGTTAGGGTTGAGTACATGCCATGCACAGCTGAGGTTTAGAGTTCCGTTTAGGGTTAGGCCTCTTAGGGTTAGGTTTAGGGTTAGGGTTAGGGTCTAGGT
>NW_026599599.1:1512500-1515000 GCF_023634155.1 Falco peregrinus | reverse complement strand
CCATGCACAGCTGAGGTTTAGAGTTTCGTTTAGGGTTAGGTCTCTTAGGGTTAGGGTTAGGGTTAGGGTTAGGGTTAGGGTTAGGGTTAGGGTTAGGTACATGCCATGCACAGCTGAGGTTTAGAGTTAGGGTTAGGGTTAGCCTTAGGGTTAGGGTTAGGTACATGCCATGCACAGCTGAGGTTTAGAGTTCCGTTTAGGGTTCGGTCTCTTAGTGTTAGGGTTAGGGTTAGGGTTAGGGTTAGGGTTAGGGTTAGGGTTAGGGTTAGGGTTAGGGTTAGGGTTAGGGTTAGGAACATGCCATGCACAGCTGAGGTTTAGTGTTAGGGTTAGGTTTAGGATTAGGGTTAGGGTTAGGGTTAGGGTTAGGGTTAGGGTTAGGGTTAGGTTTAGGGTTAGGGTTAGGGTTAGGGTTAGGGTTAGGGTTAGCCTTAGGGTTAGGGTTAGGGTTAGGGTTAGGTACATGCGATGCACAGCTGAGGTTTAGAGTTTCGTTTAGGGTTAGGTGTCTTAGGGTTAGGGTTAGAGTTAGGGTTAGGGTTAGGGTTAGGTACATGCCATGCACAGCTGAGGTTTAGAGTTAGGGTTAGGGTTAGGGTTAGGGTTAGGGTTAGGGTTACGTACATGCCATGCACAGCTGAGGTTTAGAGTTGCGTTTAGGGTCAGGCCTCTTAGGGTTACGGTTAGGGTTAGGGTCAGGGTCTAGGTTAGGCTTAGCATTAGGGTTAGGGTTAGGGTTAGGGTTAGGTACATGCCATGCACAGCTGAGGTTTTGAGTTCCGTTTTGGGTTAGGTCTCTTAGGGTTAGGGTTAGTGTTAGGGTTAGGGTTAGGGTTAGGGTTAGGTACATTCCATGCACACCTGAGGTTTAGAGTTCCGTTTAGGGTTAGGCCTCTTAGGGTTAGGGTTACGGTTAGGGTCAGGGTCAGGGTTAGGGTTAGCGTTAGGGTTAGGGTTAGGGTTAGGGTTAGGGTTAGGGTTAGGGTTACGTATATGCCATTCACAGCTGAGGTTTAGAGTTCCGTTTAGGGTTAGGCCTCTTAGGGTTAGGGTTAGGGTTAGGTTTAGGGTTAGGGTCTAGTTTAGGCTTAGCGTTAGTGTTAGTGTTAGTGTTAGTGTTAGTGTTAGGGTTAGGGTTAGGGTTAGGGTTAGGGTTAGGGTTAGGGTTAGGGTTAGGTTTAGGGTTAGGGTTAGGGTTAGGGTTAGGGTTAGGGTTAGGGTTAGGGTTAGGGTTAGCCTTAGGGTTAGGGTTAGGGTTAGGGTTAGGTACATGCCATGCACAGCTGAGGTTTAGAGTTTCGTTTAGGGTTAGGTCTCTTAGGGTTAGGGTTAGGGTTAGGGTTAGGGTTAGGGTTAGGGTTAGGTACATGCCATGCACAGCTGAGGTTTAGAGTTAGGGTTAGGGTTAGCCTTAGGGTTAGGGTTAGGTACATGCCATGCACAGCTGAGGTTTAGAGTTCCGTTTAGGGTTCGGTCTCTTAGTGTTAGGGTTAGGGTTAGGGTTAGGGTTAGGGTTAGGGTTAGGGTTAGGGTTAGGGTTAGGGTTAGGAACATGCCATGCACAGCTGAGGTTTAGTGTTAGGGTTAGGTTTAGGATTAGGGTTAGGGTTAGGGTTAGGGTTAGGGTTAGGGTTAGGTTTAGGGTTAGGGTTAGGGTTAGGGTTAGGGTTAGCCTTAGGGTTAGGGTTAGGGTTAGGGTTAGGTACATGCGATGCACAGCTGAGGTTTAGAGTTTCGTTTAGGGTTAGGTCTCTTAGGGTTAGGGTTAGGGTTAGGGTTAGGGTTAGGGTTAGGGTTAGGTACATGCCATGCACAGCTGAGGTTTAGAGTTAGGGTTAGGGTTAGGGTTAGGGTTAGGGTTAGGGTTAGGGTTACGTACATGCCATGCACAGCTGAGGTTTAGAGTTGCGTTTAGGGTCAGGCCTCTTAGGGTTACGGTTAGGGTTAGGGTCAGGGTCTAGGTTAGGCTTAGCATTAGGGTTAGGGTTAGGGTTAGGGTTAGGTACATGCCATGCACAGCTGAGGTTTTGAGTTCCGTTTTGGGTTAGGTCTCTTAGGGTTAGGGTTAGTGTTAGGGTTAGGGTTAGGGTTAGGGTTAGGTACATTCCATGCACACCTGAGGTTTAGAGTTCCGTTTAGGGTTAGGCCTCTTAGGGTTAGGGTTACGGTTAGGGTCAGGGTCAGGGTTAGGGTTAGCGTTAGGGTTAGGGTTAGGGTTAGGGTTAGGGTTAGGGTTAGGGTTACGTATATGCCATTCACAGCTGAGGTTTAGAGTTCCGTTTAGGGTTAGGCCTCTTAGGGTTAGGGTTAGGGTTAGGTTTAGGGTTAGGGTCTAGTTTAGGCTTAGCGTTAGTGTTAGTGTTAGTGTTAGTGTTAGTGTTAGTGTTAGGGTTAGGGTTAGGGTTAGGGTTAGGGTTAGGGTTAGGGTTAGGTTTAGGGTTAGGGTTAGGGTTAGGGTTAGGGTTAGGGTTAGGGTTAGGGTTAGCCTTAGGGTTAGGGT
>NW_026599599.1:1502500-1505000 GCF_023634155.1 Falco peregrinus | reverse complement strand
CTGAGGTTTAGAGTTTCGTTTAGGGTTAGGTGTCTTAGGGTTAGGGTTAGAGTTAGGGTTAGGGTTAGGGTTAGGTACATGCCATGCACAGCTGAGGTTTAGAGTTAGGGTTAGGGTTAGGGTTAGGGTTAGGGTTAGGGTTACGTACATGCCATGCACAGCTGAGGTTTAGAGTTGCGTTTAGGGTCAGGCCTCTTAGGGTTACGGTTAGGGTTAGGGTCAGGGTCTAGGTTAGGCTTAGCATTAGGGTTAGGGTTAGGGTTAGGGTTAGGTACATGCCATGCACAGCTGAGGTTTTGAGTTCCGTTTTGGGTTAGGTCTCTTAGGGTTAGGGTTAGTGTTAGGGTTAGGGTTAGGGTTAGGGTTAGGTACATTCCATGCACACCTGAGGTTTAGAGTTCCGTTTAGGGTTAGGCCTCTTAGGGTTAGGGTTACGGTTAGGGTCAGGGTCAGGGTTAGGGTTAGCGTTAGGGTTAGGGTTAGGGTTAGGGTTAGGGTTAGGGTTAGGGTTACGTATATGCCATTCACAGCTGAGGTTTAGAGTTCCGTTTAGGGTTAGGCCTCTTAGGGTTAGGGTTAGGGTTAGGTTTAGGGTTAGGGTCTAGTTTAGGCTTAGCGTTAGTGTTAGTGTTAGTGTTAGTGTTAGTGTTAGGGTTAGGGTTAGGGTTAGGGTTAGGGTTAGGGTTAGGGTTAGGGTTAGGTTTAGGGTTAGGGTTAGGGTTAGGGTTAGGGTTAGGGTTAGGGTTAGGGTTAGGGTTAGGGTTAGCCTTAGGGTTAGGGTTAGGGTTAGGGTTAGGTACATGCCATGCACAGCTGAGGTTTAGAGTTTCGTTTAGGGTTAGGTCTCTTAGGGTTAGGGTTAGGGTTAGGGTTAGGGTTAGGGTTAGGGTTAGGTACATGCCATGCACAGCTGAGGTTTAGAGTTAGGGTTAGGGTTAGCCTTAGGGTTAGGGTTAGGTACATGCCATGCACAGCTGAGGTTTAGAGTTCCGTTTAGGGTTCGGTCTCTTAGTGTTAGGGTTAGGGTTAGGGTTAGGGTTAGGGTTAGGGTTAGGGTTAGGGTTAGGGTTAGGGTTAGGAACATGCCATGCACAGCTGAGGTTTAGTGTTAGGGTTAGGTTTAGGATTAGGGTTAGGGTTAGGGTTAGGGTTAGGGTTAGGGTTAGGTTTAGGGTTAGGGTTAGGGTTAGGGTTAGGGTTAGCCTTAGGGTTAGGGTTAGGGTTAGGGTTAGGTACATGCGATGCACAGCTGAGGTTTAGAGTTTCGTTTAGGGTTAGGTCTCTTAGGGTTAGGGTTAGGGTTAGGGTTAGGGTTAGGGTTAGGGTTAGGTACATGCCATGCACAGCTGAGGTTTAGAGTTAGGGTTAGGGTTAGGGTTAGGGTTAGGGTTAGGGTTAGGGTTACGTACATGCCATGCACAGCTGAGGTTTAGAGTTGCGTTTAGGGTCAGGCCTCTTAGGGTTACGGTTAGGGTTAGGGTCAGGGTCTAGGTTAGGCTTAGCATTAGGGTTAGGGTTAGGGTTAGGGTTAGGTACATGCCATGCACAGCTGAGGTTTTGAGTTCCGTTTTGGGTTAGGTCTCTTAGGGTTAGGGTTAGTGTTAGGGTTAGGGTTAGGGTTAGGGTTAGGTACATTCCATGCACACCTGAGGTTTAGAGTTCCGTTTAGGGTTAGGCCTCTTAGGGTTAGGGTTACGGTTAGGGTCAGGGTCAGGGTTAGGGTTAGCGTTAGGGTTAGGGTTAGGGTTAGGGTTAGGGTTAGGGTTAGGGTTACGTATATGCCATTCACAGCTGAGGTTTAGAGTTCCGTTTAGGGTTAGGCCTCTTAGGGTTAGGGTTAGGGTTAGGTTTAGGGTTAGGGTCTAGTTTAGGCTTAGCGTTAGTGTTAGTGTTAGTGTTAGTGTTAGTGTTAGTGTTAGGGTTAGGGTTAGGGTTAGGGTTAGGGTTAGGGTTAGGGTTAGGTTTAGGGTTAGGGTTAGGGTTAGGGTTAGGGTTAGGGTTAGGGTTAGGGTTAGCCTTAGGGTTAGGGTTAGGGTTAGGGTTAGGTACATGCCATGCACAGCTGAGGTTTAGAGTTTCGTTTAGGGTTAGGTCTCTTAGGGTTAGGGTTAGGGTTAGGGTTAGGGTTAGTCTAAGGGTTAGGTACATGCCATGCACAGCTGAGGTTTAGAGTTAGGGTTAGGGTTAGCCTTAGGGTTAGGGTTAGGTACATGCCATGCACAGCTGAGGTTTAGAGTTCCGTTTAGGGTTCGGTCTCTTAGTGTTAGGGTTAGGGTTAGGGTTAGGGTTAGGGTTAGGGTTAGGGTTAGGGTTAGGGTTAGGGTTAGGGTTAGGTACATGCCATGCACAGCTGAGGTTTAGTGTTAGGGTTAGGTTTAGGATTAGGGTTAGGGTTAGGGTTAGGGTTAGGGTTAGGGTTAGGGTTAGGGTTAGCCTTAGGGTTAGGGTTAGGGTTAGGGTTAGGTACATGCGATGCACAGCTGAGGTTTAGAGTTTCGTT
>NW_026599599.1:1477500-1482500 GCF_023634155.1 Falco peregrinus | reverse complement strand
CATGCCATGCACAGCTGAGGTTTAGAGTTTCGTTTAGGGTTAGGTCTCCTAGGGTTAGGGTTAGGGTTAGGGTTAGGGTTAGGGTTAGGGTTAGGGTTAGGTACATGCCATGCACAGCTGAGGTTTAGAGTTAGGGTTAGGGTTAGGGTCAGGGTTAGGGTTAGGGTTAGGGTTAGGGTTAGCCTTAGGGTTAGGGTTAGGGTTAGGGTTACGTACATGCCATGCACAGCTGAGGTTTCGAGTTACGTTTAGCGTTAGGTCTCTTAGCGTTAGGGTTAGGGTTAGGGTTAGGGTTAGGGTTAGGGTTAGGGTTAGGGTTAGGGTTAGGGTCAGGGTTAGTCTAAGGGTTAGGTACATGCCATGCACAGCTGAGGTTTAGAGTTCTGTTTAGGGTTAGGCCTCTTAGGGTTAGGGTTAAGGTTAGGGTTAGGGTTAGGGTTAGGTACATGCCATGCACAGCTGAGCTTTAGAGTTCTGTTTAGGGTTAGGTCTCTTAGGGTTAGGGTTAGGTCTCTTAGGGTTAGGGTTAGGGTTACTTACATGCCATGCACAGCTGAGGTTTAGAGTTCCGTTTAGGGTTAGGTCTCTTAGGGTTACGGTTAGGGTTAGGGTTAGGGTTAGGGTTAGGGTTAGGGTTAGGGTTAGGGTTAGGGTTAGGGTTAGGGTTAGGGTTAGGGTTAAAGTTAGGGTTAGGGTTAGGGTCTAGGTTAAGTTTAGGGTTAGGGTTAGGGTTAGGGTTAGGGTTAGGGTTAGGGTTAGGGTTAAGGTTAGGGTTAGGGTTAGGGTTAGGGTTATGTACATGCCATGCACAGTGAGGTTTTGAGTTCCGTGTAGGGTTAGGTCTCTTAGGGTTAGGGTTAGGGTTAGGGTTAGGGTTAAGGTTAGGGTTAGGGTTACGTACATGCCATGCACAGCTGAGGTTTAGAGTTCCGTTTAGGGTTAGGTCTCTTAGGGTTATGGTTAGGGTTAGGGTTAGGGTTAGGGTTAGGGTTAGGGTTAGGGTCAGGGTTAGGGTTAGGGTTAGGGTTAGGGATGTTAGGGTTACAGTTAGGTACATGCCATGCACATCTGAGGTTTAGAGTTCCATTTAGGGTTAGGATTCATAGGGTTAGGGTTAGGGTTAGGGTTAGGGTCTAGGTTAGGCTGAGTGTTAGTGTTAGGGTTAGGCTTAGGTTTAGGGTTAGGGTTAGGGTTGAGTACATGCCATGCACAGCTGAGGTTTAGAGTTCCGTTTAGGGTTAGGCCTCTTAGGGTTAGGTTTAGGGTTAGGGTTAGGGTCTAGGTTAAGGCTTAGCGTTAGTGTTGGTGTTAGGGTTAAGGTTAGGGTTAGGGTTAGGGTTAGGGTTAGGGTTAGGGTTGAGTACATGCCATGCACAGCTGAGGTTTAGAGTTGCGTTTAGGGTTAGGCCTCTTAGGGTCAGGATTAGGGTTAGGTTTAGACTTAGGGTTAGGGTTAGAGTTAGGGTTAGGGTTAGGGTTAGGGTTATGGTTAAGTGCATGCCATGCACAGCTGAGGTTTTGAGTTCCGTTTTGGGTTAGGCCTCTTAGGGTCAGGTTTAGAGTTAGGGTTAGGGTTAGGGTTAGGGTTAGGGTTAGGGTTACGTACATGGCATGCACAGCTGAGGTTTAGAGTTCCGTTTAGGGTTAGGTCTCTTAGGGTTAGGGTTAGGGTTAGGGTTAGGGTTAGGGTTAGGGTTAGGGTTAGGGTTAGGGTTAGGGTTAGCGTTAGGGTTAGGGTTAGGGTTAGGGTTAGGGTTAGCCTTAGGGTTAGGGTTAGGTACATGCCATGCACAGCTGAGGTTTAGAGTTCCGTTTAGGGTTAGGTCTCTTAGTGTTAGGATTAGGGTTAGGGTTAGGGTTAGGGTTAGGGTTAGGGTTAGGGTTAAGTGCATGCCATGCACAGCTGAGGTTTTGAGTTCCGTTTTGGGTTAGGCCTCTTAGGGTCAGGTTTAGGGTTAGGGTTAGGGTTAGGGTTAGGTACATGCCATGCACAGCTGAGGTTTAGAGTTAGGGTTAGGGTTAGGGTTAGGGCTAGGATTAGGGTTAGGGTTAGGGTTAGGGTTAGGGTTAAGTGCATGCCATGCACAGCTGAGGTTTAGAGTTCCGTTTTGGGTTAGGGCTCTTACGGTGAGGGTTAGGGTTAGGGTTAGGGTTAATGTTAGGGTTAGGCTGAGTGTTAGTGTTAGGGTTAGGCTTAGGTTTAGGGTTAGGGTTAGGGTTGAGTACATGCCATGCACAGCTGAGGTTTAGAGTTCCGTTTAGGGTTAGGCCTCTTAGGGTTAGGTTTAGGGTTAGGGTTAGGGTCTAGGTTAAGTCTTAGCGTTAGTGTTGGTGTTAGGGTTAAGGTTAGGGTTAGGGTTAGGGTTAGGGTTAGGGTTAGGGTTAGGGTTAGGGTTACGTACATGCCATGCACAGCTGAGGTTTAGAGTTGCGTTTAGGGTTAGGCCTCTTAGGGTTAGGGTTAGGGATAGGGTTAGGGTTAGGGTTAGGGTTAGGGTTAGGGTTAGAGTTGAGTACATGCCATGCACAGCTGAGGTTTAGAGTTGCGTTTAGGGTTAGGCCTCTTAGGGTCAGGATTAGGGTTAGGTTTAGACTTAGGGTTAGGGTTAGAGTTAGGGTTAGGGTTAGGGTTAGGGTTATGGTTAAGTGCATGCCATGCACAGCTGAGGTTTTGAGTTCCGTTTTGGGTTAGGCCTCTTAGGGTCAGGTTTAGAGTTAGGGTTAGGGTTAGGGTTAGGGTTAGGGTTAGGGTTACGTACATGGCATGCACAGCTGAGGTTTAGAGTTCCGTTTAGGGTTAGGTCTCTTAGGGTTAGGGTTAGGGTTAGGGTTAGGGTTAGGGTTAGGGTTAGGGTTAGGGTTAGGGTTAGGGTTAGGGTTAGGGTTAGCGTTAGGGTTAGGGTTAGGGTTAGGGTTAGGGTTAGCCTTAGGGTTAGGGTTAGGTACATGCCATGCACAGCTGAGGTTTAGAGTTCCGTTTAGGGTTAGGTCTCTTAGTGTTAGGATTAGGGTTAGGGTTAGGGTTAGGGTTAGGGTTAGGGTTAGGGTTAAGTGCATGCCATGCACAGCTGAGGTTTTGAGTTCCGTTTTGGGTTAGGCCTCTTAGGGTCAGGTTTAGGGTTAGGGTTAGGGTTAGGGTTAGGTACATGCCATGCACAGCTGAGGTTTAGAGTTAGGGTTAGGGTTAGGGTTAGGGCTAGGATTAGGGTTAGGGTTAGGGTTAGGGTTAGGGTTAGGGTTAAGTGCATGCCATGCACAGCTGAGGTTTAGAGTTCCGTTTTGGGTTAGGGCTCTTACGGTGAGGGTTAGGGTTAGGGTTAGGGTTAATGTTAGGGTTAGGGTTAGAGTTAGGGTTAGGGTTAGGGATAGGGTTAGGGTTAGGGTTAGGGTTACGTACATGCCATGCACAGCTGAGGTTTAGAGTTGCGTTTAGGGTTAGGTCTCTTAGGGTTAGGGTTAGGGTTAGGGTTAGGGTTAGGGTCAGGGATAGGGTTAGGGTTAGGGTTAGGGTTACGTACATGCCATGCACAGCTGAGGTTTAGAGTTTCGTTTAGGGTTAGGTCTCCTAGGGTTAGGGTTAGGGTTAGGGTTAGGGTTAGGGTTAGGGTTAGGGTTAGGTACATGCCATGCACAGCTGAGGTTTAGAGTTAGGGTTAGGGTTAGGGTCAGGGTTAGGGTTAGGGTTAGGGTTAGGGTTAGCCTTAGGGTTAGGGTTAGGGTTAGGGTTAGGGTTAGGGTTAGGGTTAGGGTCTAGGTTAAGTTTAGGGTTAGGGTTAGGGTTAGGGTTAGGGTTAGGGTTAGGGTTAGGGTTAAGGTTAGGGTTAGGGTTAGGGTTAGGGTTATGTACATGCCATGCACAGTGAGGTTTTGAGTTCCGTGTAGGGTTAGGTCTCTTAGGGTTAGGGTTAGGGTTAGGGTTAGGGTTAAGGTTAGGGTTAGGGTTACGTACATGCCATGCACAGCTGAGGTTTAGAGTTCCGTTTAGGGTTAGGTCTCTTAGGGTTAGGGTTAGGGTTAGGGTTAGGGTTAGGGTTAGGGTTAGGGTTAGGGTCAGGGTTAGGGTTAGGGTTAGGGTTAGGGATGTTAGGGTTACAGTTAGGTACATGCCATGCACATCTGAGGTTTAGAGTTCCATTTAGGGTTAGGATTCATAGGGTTAGGGTTAGGGTTAGGGTTAGGGTCTAGGTTAGGCTGAGTGTTAGTGTTAGGGTTAGGCTTAGGTTTAGGGTTAGGGTTAGGGTTGAGTACATGCCATGCACAGCTGAGGTTTAGAGTTCCGTTTAGGGTTAGGCCTCTTAGGGTTAGGTTTAGGGTTAGGGTTAGGGTCTAGGTTAAGGCTTAGCGTTAGTGTTGGTGTTAGGGTTAAGGTTAGGGTTAGGGTTAGGGTTAGGGTTAGGGTTAGGGTTAGGGTTACGTACATGCCATGCACAGCTGAGGTTTAGAGTTGAGTTTAGGGTTACGCCTCTTAGGGTTAGGGTTAGGGATAGGGTTAGGGTTAGGGTTAGGGTTAGGGTTAGGGTTAGAGTTGAGTACATGCCATGCACAGCTGAGGTTTAGAGTTGCGTTTAGGGTTAGGCCTCTTAGGGTCAGGATTAGGGTTAGGTTTAGACCTAGGGTTAGGGTTAGAGTTAGGGTTAGGGTTAGGGTTAGGGTTATGGTTAAGTGCATGCCATGCACAGCTGAGGTTTTGAGTTCCGTTTTGGGTTAGGCCTCTTAGGGTCAGGTTTAGAGTTAGGGTTAGGGTTAGGGTTAGGGTTAGGGTTAGGGTTACGTACATGGCATGCACAGCTGAGGTTTAGAGTTCCGTTTAGGGTTAGGTCTCTTAGGGTTAGGGTTAGGGTTAGGGTTAGGGTTAGGCTTAGGGTTAGGGTTAGGGTTAGGGTTAGGGTTAGCGTTAGGGTTAGGGTTAGGGTTAGGGTTAGGGTTAGCCTTAGGGTTAGGGTTAGGTACATGCCATGCACAGCTGAGGTTTAGAGTTCCGTTTAGGGTTAGGTCTCTTA
>NW_026599599.1:925000-927500 GCF_023634155.1 Falco peregrinus | reverse complement strand
CTTAGGGATAAGGTTAGGGTTAGGGTTAGGGTTAGGGTTAGGGTTAGGTACATGCCATGCACAGCTGAGGTTTAGAGCTCCGTTTAGGGTTAGCTCTCTTAGGGTCAGTTTTAGGGTTAGGGTTAGGGTTAGGTTTAGGGTTAGGGTTAGGGTTAGGGTTAGGGTTAGGGTTAGGGTTAGGGTTAGGGTTAGGGTTAGGGTTATGTACATGCCATGCACAGCTGAGGTTTAGAGTTCCGTTTAGGGTTATGATTAGGGTTAGGGTTTAGGTTAGGGTTAGGCTTAGGGTTAGGGTTAGGGTTATGTACATGCCATGCACAGCTGAGGTTTAGAGTTCCGTCTAGGGTTAGGCCTCTTAGGGGCAGGATTAGGGTTAGGTTTAGGATTAGGGTTAGGGTTAGGGTTAGGGTTAGGGTTAAAGTTAGGGTTAGGGTTAGGGTTACCTACATGCCATGCACAGCTGAGGTTTAGAGTTCCATCTAGGGCTAGGTCTCTTAGGGTTAGGGTTATGGTTAGGGTTAGCGTTAGGGTTAGGGTTAGGGTTAGGGTTAAGTGCATGCCATGCACAGCTGAGATTTAGAGTTCCGTTATAGGGTTAGGTCTTTTAGGGTTAGGGTTAGGGTTAGGGTTAGGGTTAGGGTTAGGGTTAGGGTTAGGGTTAGGGTTAGGGTTAGGGTTAGGTACATGCCATGCACAGCTGAGGTTTAGAGTTCCGTCTAGGGTTAGGTCTCTTAGGGTTACGGTTAGGGTTAGGGTTAGTGTTAGGGATAGGGTTAGGGTTAGGGTTAGGGTTAGGGTTAGGGTTAGGGTTAGGGTTAGGTACATGCCATGCACAGCTGAGGTTTTGAGTTCCGTGTAGGCTTAGGCCTCTTAGGGATAGGGTTAGGGTTAGGGTTAGGGTTAGGGTTAGGGTTAGGGTTAGGGTTAAGTGCATGCCATGCACAGCTGAGGTTTATAGCTCCGTTTAGGGTTAGCTCTCTTAGGGTCAGTTTTAGGGTTAGGGTTAGGGTTAGGTTTAGGGTTAGGGTTAGGGTTAGGGTTAGGGTTAGGGTTAGGGTTAGGGTTAGGGTTAGGGTTATGTACATGCCATGCACAGCTGAGGTTTAGAGTTCCGTCCAGGGTTAGGCCTCTTAGGGGCAGTATTAGGGTTAGGTTTAGGATTAGGGTTAGGGTTAGGGTTAGGGTTAGGGTTACCTACATGCCATGAACAGCTGAGGTTTAGAGTTCCGTCTAGGGTTAGGTCTCTTAGGGTTAGGGTTAAGGTTAGGGTTAGGGTTAGGGTTAGGTTTAGGGTTAAGGTTAGGGTTATGTACATGCCATGCACAGCTGAGGTTTAGAGCTCCGTTTAGGGTTAGCTCTCTTAGGGTCAGCTTTAGGGTTAGGGTTAGGGTTAGGTTTAGGGTTAGGGTTAGGGTTAGGGTCAGGGTTAGAGTTAGGGTTAGAGTTAGGGTTAGGGTTAGGTTTAGGGTTAGGGTTAGGGTTAGGGTTAGGGTTAGGGTTAGGGTTATGTACATGCCATGCACAGCTGAGGTTTAGAGTTCCGTTTAGGGTTAGCTCTCTTAGGGTCAGTTTTAGGGTTAGGGTTAGGGTTAGGTTTAGGGTTAGGGTTAGGGTTAGGGTTAGGGTTAGGGTTAGGGTTAGGGTTAGGGTTATGTACATGCCATGCACAGCTGAGGTTTAGAGTTCCGTTTAGGGTTAGGTCTCTTAGGGTTAGGGTTAGGGTTAGGGTTAGGGTTAGGTTTAGGGTTAGGGTTAGGGTTAGGTACATGCCATGCACACCTGAGGTTTTGGGTTCCGTTTAGGGTTAGGTCTCTTAGGGTTAGGGTTAGGGTTAGGGTTAGGGTTAGGGTTAGGGTTAGGGTTAGGCTTAAGGTTAGGGTTAGGGTTAGGTAGATGCCATGCACAGCTGAGGTTTTGAGTTCCGTTTAGGGTTAGGTCTCTTAGGGTTAGGGTTAAGGTTAGGGTTAGGGTTAGGTCTATTAGGGTTAGGGTTAGGGTTAGGGTTAGGGTTAGGGTTAGGGTTAGGGTTAGGGTTAGGGTTAGGGTTAGGGTTAGGGTTAGGGTTAGGTACATGCCATGCACAGCTGAGGTTTAGAGTTCCGTCTAGGGTTAGGTCTCTTAGGGTTAGGGTTAAGGTTAGGGTTAGGGTTAGGGTTAGGGTTAGGGTTAAGTGCATGCCATGCACAGCTGAGATTTAGAGTTCCGTTTAGGGTTAGGTCTTTTAGGGTTAGGGTTAGGGTTAGGGTTAGGTTTAGGGTTAGGGTTAGGGTTAGGGTTAGGGTTAGGGTTAGGTACATGCCATGCACAGCTGAGGTTTAGAGTTCCGTCTAGGGTTAGGTCTCTTAGCGTTAGGGTTAAGGTTAGGGTTAGGGTTAGGGTTAGGGTTAGGGTTAAGTGCATGCCATGCACAGCTGAGATTTAGAGTTCCGTTTAGGGTTAGGTCTTTTAGGGTTAGGGTTAGGGTGTAGGGTTAGGGTTAGGGTTAGGGTTAGGTACATGC
>NW_026599599.1:835000-837500 GCF_023634155.1 Falco peregrinus | reverse complement strand
TTAGGCACATGCCATGCACAGCTGAGGTTTTGAATTCCGTTTAGGGTTAGGTCTCTTAGGGTTAGGGTTAGGGTTAGGGTTAGGGTTAGGGTTAGGGTTAGGGTTAGGGTTAGGGTTAGGGTTAGGGTTAGTGTTAGTGTTAGGGTTAGGTACATGCCATGCACAACTGAGGTTTTAAGTTCCGTGTAGGGTTAGGTCTTTTAGGGTTAGGGTTAGGGTTAGGGTTAGGGTTAGGGTTACGGTTAGGGTTAGGGTTAGGGTTAGGGTTAGGGTTAGGGTTAGGGTTAGGTACATGCCATGCACAACTGAGGTTTTAAGTTCCGTGTAGGGTTAGGTCTTTTAGGGTTAGGGTTAGGGTTAGGGTTAGGGTTAGGGTTAGGGTTAGGGTTAGGGTTAGGGTTAGGTACATGCCATGCACAGCTGTACGTTTAGAGTTCCGTTTAGGGTTAGCTCTCTCAGGGTCAGTTTCAGGGTTAGGGTGCGGGTTAGGGTTAGGGTTAGGGTTAGGGTTACGGTTAGGGTTAGGGTTAGGGTTAGGGTTATGTACATGCCATGCACAGCTGAGGTTTAGAGTTCCGTCTAGGGTTAGGCCTCTTAGGGTCAGGATTAGGGTTAGGGTTAGGTTTAGGATTAGGGTTAGGGTTAGGTTTAGGGTTAGGGTTAGGTTTAGGATTAGGGTTAGGTTTAGGGTTAGGGTTAGGGTTAGGGTTAGGGTTAGGGTTAGGGTTAGGGTTAGGGTTAGGGTTAGGGTTAGGGTTAGGGTTAGGTACATGCCATGCACAGCTGAGGTTTAGAGTTCCGTCTAGGGTTAGGCCTCTTAGGGTCAGGATTAGGGTTAGGGTTAGGTTTAGGATTAGGGTTAGGGTTAGGTTTAGGGTTAGGGTTAGGTTTAGGATTAGGGTTAAGGTTAGGGTTAAGATTAGGGTTAGGGTTAGGGTTAGGGTTAGGGTTAGGGTTAGGGTTAGGTACATGCCATGCACAGCTGAGGTTTAGAGTTCCGTTTAGGGTTAGCTCTCTTAGGGTCAGTTTTAGGGTTAGGGTTAGGGTTAGGGTTAGGGTTAGGGTTAGGGTTAGGTACACGCCAAGCACAGATGAGGTTTTGAGTTCCGTCTAGGGTTAGGCCTCTTAGGGTCAGGATTAGGGTTAGGGTTAGGTTTAGGATTAGGGTGAGGGTTAGGGTTAGGGTTAGGGTTAGGGTTAGGGTTAGGGTTAGGGTTAGGTACATGCCATGCACAGCTGAGGTTTAGAGTTCCGTGTAGGGTTAGGTCTTTTAGGGTTAGGGTTAGGGTTAGGGTTAGGGTTAGGGTTAGGGTTAGGGTTAGGGTTAGGGTTAGGTACATGCCATGCACAGCTGAGGTTTAGATTTCCGTTTAGGGTTAGCTCTCTTAGGGTCTGTTTTAGGGTTAGGGTGCGGGTTAGGGTTAGGGTTAGGGTTAGGGTTAGGGTTAGGGTTAGGGTTATGTACATGCCATGCACAGCTGAGGTTTAGAATTCCGTCTAGGGTTAGGCCTCCTAGGGTCAGGATTAGGGTTAGGGTTAGGTTTAGGATTAGGGTTAGGGTTAGGGTTAGGGTTAGGGTTAGGGTTAGGGTTAGGTACATGCCATGCACAACTGAGGTTTAGAGTTCCGTTTAGGGTTTGGTCTCTTAGGGTTAGGGTTAAGGTTAGGGTTACGGTTAGGGTTAGGGTTAGGGTTAGGGTTAGGGTTAGGTACATGCCATGCACAGCTGTAGGTTTAGAGTTCCGTTTAGGGTTAGGTCTTTTAAGGTTAGGGTTAGGGTTAGGGTTAGGGTTAGGGTTAGGGTTAGGGTTAGGGTTAGGGTTAGGTACATGCCATGCACAGCTGAAGTTTAGAGTTCCGTTTATGGTTAGGTCTCTTAGGGTTAGGGTTAGGGTTAGGGTTAGGGTTAGGGTTAGGGTTAGGGTTAGGGTTAGGGTTAGGGTTAGGGTTAGGGTTAGGTTTAGGGCTAGGGTTATGGTTATGTACCTGCCATGCAGCGCTGAGGTTGAGTTCCGTTTAGCGTTAGGCCTCTTAGTGTCAGGATTAGGGTTAGGGTTAGGGTTAGGGTTAGGGTTAGGGTTAGGGTTAGGGTTAGGTACATGCCATGCACAGTTGTAGGTTTAGAGTTCCGTTTAGGGTTAGGTCTTTTAAGGTTAGGGTTAGGGTTAGGGTTAGGGTTAGGGTTAGGGTTAGGGTTAGGGTTAGGGTTAGGATTAGGTACATGCCATGCACAGCTGAGGTTTAGAGTTCCGTTTAGGGTTAGGTCTCTTAGGGTTAGGGTTAGGGTTAGGGTTAGGGTTAGGGTTAGGGTTAGGGTTAGAGTTAGGGTTAGGTAAATGCCAAGCACAGATGAGGTTTTGAGTTCCATTTAGGGTTAGGTCTCTTAAGGTTAGGGTTAGGGTTAGGGTTAGGGTTAGGGTTATGTACATGCCATGCACAGCTGAGGTTTAGAGTTCCTTTTAGGGTTAGGTCTTTTAGGGTTAGGGTTAGGGTTAGGGTT
>NW_026599599.1:827500-830000 GCF_023634155.1 Falco peregrinus | reverse complement strand
CCTCTTAGGGTCAGGATTAGGGTTAGGGTTAGGTTTAGGATTAGGGTTAGGGTTAGGTTTAGGGTTAGGGTTAGGTTTAGGATTAGGGTTAAGGTTAGGGTTAGGGTTAGGGTTAGGGTTAGGGTTAGGGTTAGGGTTAGGTACATGCCATGCACAGCTGAGGTTTAGAGTTCCGTCTAGGGTTAGGCCTCTTAGGGTCAGGATTAGGGTTAGGGTTAGGTTTAGGATTAGGGTTAGGGTTAGGGTTAGGGTTAGGGTTAGGGTTAGGGTTAGGGTTAGGTACATGCCATGCACAACTGAGGTTTAGAGTTCCGTTTAGGGTTAGGTCTCTTAGGGTTAGGGTTAGGGTTAGGGTTAGGGTTAGGGTTAGGGTTACGGTTAGGGTTAGGGTTAGGGTTAGGGTTAGGGTTAGGTACATGCCATGCACAGCTGAGGTTTAGAGTTCCGTCTAGGGTTAGGCCTCTTAGGGTCAGGATTAGGGTTAGGGTTAGGTTTAGGATTAGGGTTAGGGTTAGGTTTAGGGTTAGGGTTAGGTTTAGGATTAGGGTTAGGGTTAGGGTTAAGATTAGGGTTAGGGTTAGGGTTAGGGTTAGGGTTAGGGTTAGGTACATGCCATGCACAGCTGAGGTTTAGAGTTCCGTTTAGGGTTAGCTCTATTAGGGTCAGTTTTAGGGTTAGGGTTAGGGTTAGGGTTAGGGTTAGGGTTAGGGTTAGGGTTAGGTACACGCCAAGCACAGATGAGGTTTTGAGTTCCGTCTAGGGTTAGGCCTCTTAGGGTCAGGATTAGGGTTAGGGTTAGGTTTAGGATTAGGGTTAGGGTTAGGGTTAGGGTTAGGGTTAGGGTTAGGGTTAGGGTTAGGTACATGCCATGCACAGCTGAGGTTTAGAGTTCCGTGTAGGGTTAGGTCTTTTAGGGTTAGGGTTAGGGTTAGGGTTAGGGTTAGGGTTAGGGTTAGGGTTAGGGTTAGGGTTAGGTACATGCCATGCACAGCTGAGGTTTAGATTTCCGTTTAGGGTTAGCTCTCTTAGGGTCAGTTTTAGGGTTAGGGTTAGGGTTAGGGTTAGGGTTAGGGTTAGGGTTAGGGTTAGGGTTAGGGTTAGGGTTAGGGTTAGGGTTAGGGTTATGTACATGCCATGCACAGCTGAGGTTTAGAGTTCCGACTAGGGTTAGGCCTCTTAGGGTCAGGATTAGTGTTAGGGTTAGGTTTAGGATTAGGGTTAGGGTTAGGGTTAGGGTTAGGGTTAGGTACATGCCATGCACAACTGAGGTTTAGAGTTCCGTTTAGGGTTAGGTCTCTGAGGGTTAGGATTAGGGTTAGGGTTAGGGTTAGGGTTAGGGTTAGGTACATGCCATGCACAGCTGAAGTTTTGAATTCCGTTTAGGGTTAGGTCTCTTAGGGTTAGGGTTAGGGTTAGGGTTAAGGTTAGGGTTAGGGTTAGGGTTAGGGTTAGGGTTAGGGTTAGGGTTAGAGTTAGTGTTAGGGTTAGGTACATGCCATGCACAGCTGAGGTTTAGAGTTCCGTTTAGGGTTAGGTCTCTTAGGGTTAGGGTTAGAGTTAGGGTTAGGGTTAGGGTTACGGTTAGGGTTAGGGTTAGGTTTAGGGTTAGGGTTAGCGTTAGGTACATGCCATGCACAGCTGAGGTTTAGAGTTCCGTTTAGGGTTAGCTCTCTTAGGGTCTGTTTTAGGGTTAGGGTGCGGGTTAGGGTTAGGGTTAGGGTTAGGGTTAGGGTTAGGGTTATGTACATGCCATGCACAGCTGAGGTTTAGAATTCCGTCTAGGGTTAGGCCTCCTAGGGTCAGGATTAGGGTTAGGGTTAGGTTTAGGATTAGGGTTAGGGTTAGGGTTAGGGTTAGGGTTAGGGTTAGGTACATGCCATGCACAACTGAGGTTTAGAGTTCCGTTTAGGGTTTGGTCTCTTAGGGTTAGGGTTAAGGTTAGGGTTACGGTTAGGGTTAGGGTTAGGGTTAGGGTTAGGTACATGCCATGCACAGCTGTAGGTTTAGAGTTCCGTTTAGGGTTAGGTCTTTTAAGGTTAGGGTTAGGATTAGGGTTAGGGTTAGGGTTAGGGTTAGGGTTAGGGTTAGGGTTAGGGTTAGGTACATGCCATGCACAGCTGAAGTTTAGAGTTCCGTTTATGGTTAGGTCTCTTAGGGTTAGGGTTAGGGTTAGGGTTAGGGTTAGGGTTAGGGTTAGGGTTAGGGTTAGGGTTAGGGTTAGGGTTAGGGTTAGGGTTAGGGTTAGGGTTAGGGTTAGGGTTAAGTGCATGCCATGCACAGCTGAGGTTTAGAGTTCCGTTTAGGGTTAGGTCTCTTAGGGTTAGGATTAGGGTTAGGGTTAGGGTTAGGGTTAGGGTTAGGGTTAGGTACATGCCATGCACAGCTGAGGTTTTGAATTCCGTTTAGGGTTAGGTCTCTTAGGGTTAGGGTTAGAGTTAGGGTTAGGGTTACGGTTAGGGTTAGGGTTAGGTTTAGGGTTAGGGTTAGGGTTAGGTACATG
>NW_026599599.1:802500-805000 GCF_023634155.1 Falco peregrinus | reverse complement strand
TCTCTTAGTGTCATGATTAGGGTTAGGGTTGGGGTTAGGGTTAGGGTTAGGGTTAGGGTTAGGGTTAGGGTTAGTGCTAGGATTATGGTTATGTACCTGCCATGCACAGCTGAGGTTGAGTTCCGTTTAGGGTTAAGCCTCTTAGTGTCATGATTAGGGTTAGGGTTAGGGTTAGGGTTAGGGTTAGGGTTAGGGTTAGGGTTAGGTACATGCCAAGCAGAGCTGAGGTTTTGAGTTCCGTTTAGGGTTAGGTCTCTTAGGGTTAGGGTTAGGGTTAGGGTTAGGGTTAGGTACATTCCATGCACAGCTGAGGTTTAGAGTTCCGTTTAGGGTTAGGTCTTTTAGGGTTAGGGTTAGGGTTAGGGTTAGGGTTAGGGTTAGGCACATGCCATGCACAGCTGAGGTTTTGAATTCCGTTTAGGGTTAGGTCTCTTAGGGTTAGGGTTAGGGTTAGGGTTAGGGTTAGGGTTAGGGTTAGGGTTAGGGTTAGGGTTAGGGTTAGTGTTAGGGTTAGGTACATGCCATGCACAACTGAGGTTTTAAGTTCCGTGTAGGGTTAGGTCTTTTAGGGTTAGGGTTAGGGTTAGGGTTAGGGTTAGGGTTACGGTTAGGGTTAGGGTTAGGGTTAGGGTTAGGGTTAGGGTTAGGGTTAGGTACATGCCATGCACAGCTGAGGTTTTAAGTTCCGTGTAGGGTTAGGCATTTTAGGGTTAGGGTTAGGGTTAGGGTTAGGGTTAGGGTTAGGGTTAGGGTTAGGGTTAGGGTTAGGGTTAGGGTTAGGTACATGCCATGCACAGCTGTACGTTTAGAGTTCCGTTTAGGGTTAGCTCTCTCAGGGTCAGTTTTAGGGTTAGGGTGCGGGTTAGGCTTAGGGTTAGGGTTAGGGTTAGGGTTAGGGTTAGGGTTAGGGTTAGGGTTAGGGTTATGTACATGCCATGCACAGCTGAGGTTTAGAGTTCCGTCTAGGGTTAGGCCTCTTAGGGTCAGGATTAGGGTTAGGGTTAGGTTTAGGATTAGGGTTAGGGTTAGGTTTAGGGTTAGGGTTAGGTTTAGGATTAGGGTTAAGGTTAGGGTTAGGGTTAGGGTTAGGGTTAGGGTTAGGGTTAGGGTTAGGTACATGCCATGCACAGCTGAGGTTTAGAGTTCCGTCTAGGGTTAGGCCTCTTAGGGTCAGGATTAGGGTTAGGGTTAGGTTTAGGATTAGGGTTAGGGTTAGGGTTAGGGTTAGGGTTAGGGTTAGGGTTAGGGTTAGGGTTAGGTACATGCCATGCACAACTGAGGTTTAGAGTTCCGTTTAGGGTTAGGTCTCTTAGGGTTAGGGTTAGGGTTAGGGTTAGGGTTAGGGTTAGGGTTACGGTTAGGGTTAGGGTTAGGGTTAGGGTTAGGGTTAGGTACATGCCATGCACAGCTGTAGGTTTAGAGTTCCGTTTAGGGTTAGGTCTCTTAGGGTTAGGGTTAGGGTTAGGGTTAGGGTTAGGGTTAGGGTTAGGGTTAGGGTTAGGGTTAGGGTTAGGGTTAGGGTTATGTACATGCCATGCACAGCTGAGGTTTAGAGTTCCGTCTAGGGTTAGGCCTCTTAGGGTCAGGATTAGGGTTAGGGTTAGGTTTAGGATTAGGGTTAGGGTTAGGTTTAGGGTTAGGGTTAGGTTTAGGATTAGGGTTAGGGTTAGGGTTAAGATTAGGGTTAGGGTTAGGGTTAGGGTTAGGGTTAGGGTTAGGTACATGCCATGCACAGCTGAGGTTTAGAGTTCCGTTTAGGGTTAGCTCTATTAGGGTCAGTTTTAGGGTTAGGGTTAGGGTTAGGGTTAGGGTTAGGGTTAGGGTTAGGGTTAGGGTTAGGTACACGCCAAGCACAGATGAGGTTTTGAGTTCCGTCTAGGGTTAGGCCTCTTAGGGTCAGGATTAGGGTTAGGGTTAGGTTTAGGATTAGGGTTAGGGTTAGGGTTAGGGTTAGGGTTAGGGTTAGGGTTAGGGTTAGGTACATGCCATGCACAGCTGAGGTTTAGAGTTCCGTGTAGGGTTAGGTCTTTTAGGGTTAGGGTTAGGGTTAGGGTTAGGGTTAGGGTTAGGGTTAGGGTTAGGGTTAGGGTTAGGGTTAGGTACATGCCATGCACAGCTGAGGTTTAGATTTCCGTTTAGGGTTAGCTCTCTTAGGGTCAGTTTTAGGGTTAGGGTTAGGGTTAAGGTTAGGGTTAGGGTTAGGGTTAGGGTTAGGGTTAGGGTTAGGGTTATGTACATGCCATGCACAGCTGAGGTTTAGAGTTCCGACTAGGGTTAGGCCTCTTAGGGTCAGGATTAGTGTTAGGGTTAGGTTTAGGATTAGGGTTAGGGTTAGGGTTAGGGTTAGGGTTAGGTACATGCCATGCACAACTGAGGTTTAGAGTTCCGTTTAGGGTTAGGTCTCTGAGGGTTAGGATTAGGGTTAGGGTTAGGATTAGGGTTAGGGTTAGGTACATGTCATGCACAGCTGAGGTTTTGAATTCCGTTTAGGGTTAGGTCT
>NW_026599599.1:782500-797500 GCF_023634155.1 Falco peregrinus | reverse complement strand
GGGTGCGGGTTAGGCTTAGGGTTAGGGTTAGGGTTAGGGTTAGGGTTAGGGTTAGGGTTAGGGTTAGGGTTATGTACATGCCATGCACAGCTGAGGTTTAGAGTTCCGTCTAGGGTTAGGCCTCTTAGGGTCAGGATTAGGGTTAGGGTTAGGTTTAGGATTAGGGTTAGGGTTAGGTTTAGGGTTAGGGTTAGGTTTAGGATTAGGGTTAAGGTTAGGGTTAGGGTTAGGGTTAGGGTTAGGGTTAGGGTTAGGGTTAGGTACATGCCATGCACAGCTGAGGTTTAGAGTTCCGTCTAGGGTTAGGCCTCTTAGGGTCAGGATTAGGGTTAGGGTTAGGTTTAGGATTAGGGTTAGGGTTAGGGTTAGGGTTAGGGTTAGGGTTAGGGTTAGGGTTAGGGTTAGGGTTAGGGTTAGGTACATGCCATGCACAACTGAGGTTTAGAGTTCCGTTTAGGGTTAGGTCTCTTAGGGTTAGGGTTAGGGTTAGGGTTAGGGTTAGGGTTAGGGTTACGGTTAGGGTTAGGGTTAGGGTTAGGGTTAGGGTTAGGTACATGCCATGCACAGCTGTAGGTTTAGAGTTCCGTTTAGGGTTAGGTCTCTTAGGGTTAGGGTTAGGGTTAGGGTTAGGGTTAGGGTTAGGGTTAGGGTTAGGGTTAGGGTTAGGGTTAGGGTTAGGGTTATGTACATGCCATGCACAGCTGAGGTTTAGAGTTCCGTCTAGGGTTAGGCCTCTTAGGGTCAGGATTAGGGTTAGGGTTAGGTTTAGGATTAGGGTTAGGGTTAGGTTTAGGGTTAGGGTTAGGTTTAGGATTAGGGTTAGGGTTAGGGTTAAGATTAGGGTTAGGGTTAGGGTTAGGGTTAGGGTTAGGGTTAGGGTTAGGTACATGCCATGCACAGCTGAGGTTTAGAGTTCCGTTTAGGGTTAGCTCTATTAGGGTCAGTTTTAGGGTTAGGGTTAGGGTTAGGGTTAGGGTTAGGGTTAGGGTTAGGGTTAGGTACACGCCAAGCACAGATGAGGTTTTGAGTTCCGTCTAGGGTTAGGCCTCTTAGGGTCAGGATTAGGGTTAGGGTTAGGTTTAGGATTAGGGTTAGGGTTAGGGTTAGGGTTAGGGTTAGGGTTAGGGTTAGGGTTAGGTACATGCCATGCACAGCTGAGGTTTAGAGTTCCGTGTAGGGTTAGGTCTTTTAGGGTTAGGGTTAGGGTTAGGGTTAGGGTTAGGGTTAGGGTTAGGGTTAGGGTTAGGGTTAGGGTTAGGTACATGCCATGCACAGCTGAGGTTTAGATTTCCGTTTAGGGTTAGCTCTCTTAGGGTCAGTTTTAGGGTTAGGGTTAGGGTTAAGGTTAGGGTTAGGGTTAGGGTTAGGGTTAGGGTTAGGGTTAGGGTTAGGGTTAGGGTTATGTACATGCCATGCACAGCTGAGGTTTAGAGTTCCGACTAGGGTTAGGCCTCTTAGGGTCAGGATTAGTGTTAGGGTTAGGTTTAGGATTAGGGTTAGGGTTAGGGTTAGGGTTAGGGTTAGGTACATGCCATGCACAACTGAGGTTTAGAGTTCCGTTTAGGGTTAGGTCTCTGAGGGTTAGGATTAGGGTTAGGGTTAGGGTTAGGGTTAGGGTTAGGTACATGTCATGCACAGCTGAGGTTTTGAATTCCGTTTAGGGTTAGGTCTCTTAGGGTTAGGGTTAGGGTTAGGGTTAAGGTTAGGGTTAGGGTTAGGGTTAGGGTTAGGGTTAGGGTTAGAGTTAGTGTTAGGGTTAGGTACATGCCATGCACAACTGAGGTTTAGAGTTCCGTTTAGGGTTAGGTCTCTTAGGGTTAGGGTTAGGGTTAGGGTTAGGGTTAGGGTTAGGGTTACGGTTAGGGTTAGGGTTAGGGTTAGGGTTAGGGTTAGGTACATGCCATGCACAGCTGTAGGTTTAGAGTTCCGTTTAGGGTTAGGTCTTTTAAGGTTAGGGTTAGGGTTAGGGTTAGTGTTAGGGTTAGGGTTAGGGTTAGGGTTAGGGTTAGGGTTAGGGTTATGTACATGCCATGCACAGCTGAGGTTTAGAGTTCCGTCTAGGGTTAGGCCTCTTAGGGTCAGGATTAGGGTTAGGGTTAGGTTTAGGATTAGGGTTAGGGTTAGGTTTAGGGTTAGGGTTAGGTTTAGGATTAGGGTTAGGGTTAGGGTTAAGATTAGGGTTAGGGTTAGGGTTAGGGTTAGGGTTAGGGTTAGGTACATGCCATGCACAGCTGAGGTTTAGAGTTCCGTTTAGGGTTAGCTCTATTAGGGTCAGTTTTAGGGTTAGGGTTAGGGTTAGGGTTAGGGTTAGGGTTAGGGTTAGGGTTAGGTACACGCCAAGCACAGATGAGGTTTTGAGTTCCGTCTAGGGTTAGGCCTCTTAGGGTCAGGATTAGGGTTAGGGTTAGGTTTAGGATTAGGGTTAGGGTTAGGGTTAGGGTTAGGGTTAGGGTTAGGGTTAGGGTTAGGGTTAGGTACATGCCATGCACAGCTGAGGTTTAGAGTTCCGTGTAGGGTTAGGTCTTTTAGGGTTAGGGTTAGGGTTAGGGTTAGGGTTAGGGTTAGGGTTAGGGTTAGGGTTAGGGTTAGGGTTAGGTACATGCCATGCACAGCTGAGGTTTAGATTTCCGTTTAGGGTTAGCTCTCTTAGGGTCAGTTTTAGGGTTAGGGTTAGGGTTAAGGTTAGGGTTAGGGTTAGGGTTAGGGTTAGGGTTAGGGTTAGGGTTAGGGTTAGGGTTATGTACATGCCATGCACAGCTGAGGTTTAGAGTTCCGACTAGGGTTAGGCCTCTTAGGGTCAGGATTAGTGTTAGGGTTAGGTTTAGGATTAGGGTTAGGGTTAGGGTTAGGGTTAGGGTTAGGTACATGCCATGCACAACTGAGGTTTAGAGTTCCGTTTAGGGTTAGGTCTCTGAGGGTTAGGATTAGGGTTAGGGTTAGGGTTAGGGTTAGGGTTAGGTACATGCCATGCACAGCTGAGGTTTTGAATTCCGTTTAGGGTTAGGTCTCTTAGGGTTAGGGTTAGGGTTAGGGTTAGGGTTAGCGTTAGGGTTAGGGTTAGGTACATGCCATGCACAGCTGAGGTTTTGAATTCCGTTTAGGGTTAGGTCTCTTAGGGTTAGGGTTAGAGTTAGGGTTAGGGTTACGGTTAGGGTTAGGGTTAGGTTTAGGGTTAGGGTTAGGGTTAGGTACATGCCATGCACAGCTGAGGTTTAGAGTTCCGTTTAGGGTTAGCTCTCTTAGGGTCTGTTTTAGGGTTAGGGTGCGGGTTAGGGTTAGGGTTAGGGTTAGGGTTAGGGTTAGGGTTAGGGTTATGTACATGCCATGCACAGCTGAGGTTTAGAATTCCGTCTAGGGTTAGGCCTCCTAGGGTCAGGATTAGGGTTAGGGTTAGGTTTAGGATTAGGGTTAGGGTTAGGGTTAGGGTTAGGGTTAGGGTTAGGGTTAGGGTTAGGGTTAGGGTTAGGGTTAGGTACATGCCATGCACAGCTGAAGTTTAGAGTTCCGTTTATGGTTAGGTCTCTTAGGGTTAGGGTTAGGGTTAGGGTTAGGGTTAGGGTTAGGGTTAGGGTTAGGGTTAGGGTTAGGGTTAGGGTTAGGGTTAGGGTTAGGGTTAGGTTTAGGATTAGGGTTATGGTTATGTACCTGCCATGCAGCGCTGAGGTTGAGTTCCGTTTAGCGTTAGGCCTCTTAGTGTCAGGATTAGGGTTAGGGTTAGGGTTAGGGTTAGGGTTAGGGTTAGGGTTAGGGTTAGGGTTAGGGTTAGGTACATGCCAAGCAGAGCTGAGGTTTTGAGTTCCGTTTAGGGTTAGGTCTCTTAGGGTTAGGGTTAGGGTTAGGGTTAGGGTTACGGTTAGGGTTAGGGTTAGGGTTAGGGTTAGGGTTAGGGTTAGGGTTAGGGTTAGGTACATGCCATGCACAGCTGAGGTTTTAAGTTCCGTGTAGGGTTAGGCATTTTAGGGTTAGGGTTAGGGTTAGGGTTAGGGTTAGGGTTAGGGTTAGGGTTAGGGTTAGGGTTAGGGTTAGGGTTAGGTACATGCCATGCACAGCTGTACGTTTAGAGTTCCGTTTAGGGTTAGCTCTCTCAGGGTCAGTTTTAGGGTTAGGGTGCGGGTTAAGCTTAGGGTTAGGGTTAGGGTTAGGGTTAGGGTTAGGGTTAGGGTTAGGGTTAGGGTTATGTACATGCCATGCACAGCTGAGGTTTAGAGTTCCGTCTAGGGTTAGGCCTCTTAGGGTCAGGATTAGGGTTAGGGTTAGGTTTAGGATTAGGGTTAGGGTTAGGTTTAGGGTTAGGGTTAGGTTTAGGATTAGGGTTAAGGTTAGGGTTAGGGTTAGGGTTAGGGTTAGGGTTAGGGTTAGGGTTAGGTACATGCCATGCACAGCTGAGGTTTAGAGTTCCGTCTAGGGTTAGGCCTCTTAGGGTCAGGATTAGGGTTAGGGTTAGGTTTAGGATTAGGGTTAGGGTTAGGGTTAGGGTTAGGGTTAGGGTTAGGGTTAGGGTTAGGGTTAGGTACATGCCATGCACAACTGAGGTTTAGAGTTCCGTTTAGGGTTAGGTCTCTTAGGGTTAGGGTTAGGGTTAGGGTTAGGGTTAGGGTTAGGGTTACGGTTAGGGTTAGGGTTAGGGTTAGGGTTAGGGTTAGGTACATGCCATGCACAGCTGTAGGTTTAGAGTTCCGTTTAGGGTTAGGTCTCTTAGGGTTAGGGTTAGGGTTAGGGTTAGGGTTAGGGTTAGGGTTAGGGTTAGGGTTAGGGTTAGGGTTAGGGTTAGGGTTAGGGTTATGTACATGCCATGCACAGCTGAGGTTTAGAGTTCCGTTTAGGGTTAGGTCTTTTAGGGTTAGGGTTAGGGTTAGGGTTAGGGTTAGGATTAGGGTTAGGGTTAGGTTTAGGGTTAGGGTTAGGTTTAGGATTAGGGTTAGGGTTAGGGTTAAGATTAGGGTTAGGGTTAGGGTTAGGGTTAGGGTTAGGGTTAGGTACATGCCATGCACAGCTGAGGTTTAGAGTTCCGTTTAGGGTTAGCTCTATTAGGGTCAGTTTTAGGGTTAGGGTTAGGGTTAGGGTTAGGGTTAGGGTTAGGGTTAGGGTTAGGTACACGCCAAGCACAGATGAGGTTTTGAGTTCCGTCTAGGGTTAGGCCTCTTAGGGTCAGGATTAGGGTTAGGGTTAGGTTTAGGATTAGGGTTAGGGTTAGGGTTAGGGTTAGGGTTAGGGTTAGGGTTAGGGTTAGGTACATGCCATGCACAGCTGAGGTTTAGAGTTCCGTGTAGGGTTAGGTCTTTTAGGGTTAGGGTTAGGGTTAGGGTTAGGGTTAGGGTTAGGGTTAGGGTTAGGGTTAGGGTTAGGGTTAGGTACATGCCATGCACAGCTGAGGTTTAGATTTCCGTTTAGGGTTAGCTCTCTTAGGGTCAGTTTTAGGGTTAGGGTTAGGGTTAAGGTTAGGGTTAGGGTTAGGGTTAGGGTTAGGGTTAGGGTTAGGGTTAGGGTTAGGGTTATGTACATGCCATGCACAGCTGAGGTTTAGAGTTCCGACTAGGGTTAGGCCTCTTAGGGTCAGGATTAGTGTTAGGGTTAGGTTTAGGATTAGGGTTAGGGTTAGGGTTAGGGTTAGGGTTAGGTACATGCCATGCACAACTGAGGTTTAGAGTTCCGTTTAGGGTTAGGTCTCTGAGGGTTAGGATTAGGGTTAGGGTTAGGGTTAGGGTTAGGGTTAGGTACATGCCATGCACAGCTGAGGTTTTGAATTCCGTTTAGGGTTAGGTCTCTTAGGGTTAGGGTTAGGGTTAGGGTTAAGGTTAGGGTTAGGGTTAGGGTTAGGGTTAGGGTTAGGGTTAGAGTTAGTGTTAGGGTTAGGTACATGCCATGCACAACTGAGGTTTAGAGTTCCGTTTAGGGTTAGGTCTCTTAGGGTTAGGGTTAGGGTTAGGGTTAGGGTTAGGGTTAGGGTTACGGTTAGGGTTAGGGTTAGGGTTAGGGTTAGGGTTAGGTACATGCCATGCACAGCTGTAGGTTTAGAGTTCCGTTTAGGGTTAGGTCTTTTAAGGTTAGGGTTAGGGTTAGGGTTAGTGTTAGGGTTAGGGTTAGGGTTAGGGTTAGGGTTAGGGTTAGGGTTATGTACATGCCATGCACAGCTGAGGTTTAGAGTTCCGTCTAGGGTTAGGCCTCTTAGGGTCAGGATTAGGGTTAGGGTTAGGTTTAGGATTAGGGTTAGGGTTAGGTTTAGGGTTAGGGTTAGGTTTAGGATTAGGGTTAGGGTTAGGGTTAAGATTAGGGTTAGGGTTAGGGTTAGGGTTAGGGTTAGGGTTAGGTACATGCCATGCACAGCTGAGGTTTAGAGTTCCGTTTAGGGTTAGCTCTATTAGGGTCAGTTTTAGGGTTAGGGTTAGGGTTAGGGTTAGGGTTAGGGTTAGGGTTAGGGTTAGGTACACGCCAAGCACAGATGAGGTTTTGAGTTCCGTCTAGGGTTAGGCCTCTTAGGGTCAGGATTAGGGTTAGGGTTAGGTTTAGGATTAGGGTTAGGGTTAGGGTTAGGGTTAGGGTTAGGGTTAGGGTTAGGGTTAGGTACATGCCATGCACAGCTGAGGTTTAGAGTTCCGTGTAGGGTTAGGTCTTTTAGGGTTAGGGTTAGGGTTAGGGTTAGGGTTAGGGTTAGGGTTAGGGTTAGGGTTAGGGTTAGGGTTAGGTACATGCCATGCACAGCTGAGGTTTAGATTTCCGTTTAGGGTTAGCTCTCTTAGGGTCAGTTTTAGGGTTAGGGTTAGGGTTAAGGTTAGGGTTAGGGTTAGGGTTAGGGTTAGGGTTAGGGTTAGGGTTAGGGTTAGGGTTATGTACATGCCATGCACAGCTGAGGTTTAGAGTTCCGACTAGGGTTAGGCCTCTTAGGGTCAGGATTAGTGTTAGGGTTAGGTTTAGGATTAGGGTTAGGGTTAGGGTTAGGGTTAGGGTTAGGTACATGCCATGCACAACTGAGGTTTAGAGTTCCGTTTAGGGTTAGGTCTCTGAGGGTTAGGATTAGGGTTAGGGTTAGGGTTAGGGTTAGGGTTAGGTACATGCCATGCACAGCTGAGGTTTTGAATTCCGTTTAGGGTTAGGTCTCTTAGGGTTAGGGTTAGGGTTAGGGTTAAGGTTAGGGTTAGGGTTAGGGTTAGGGTTAGGGTTAGGGTTAGAGTTAGTGTTAGGGTTAGGTACATGCCATGCACAGCTGAGGTTTAGAGTTCCGTTTAGGGTTAGGTCTCTTAGGGTTAGGGTTAGAGTTAGGGTTAGGGTTAGGGTTACGGTTAGGGTTAGGGTTAGGTTTAGGTTTAGGGTTAGCGTTAGGTACATGCCATGCACAGCTGAGGTTTAGAGTTCCGTTTAGGGTTAGCTCTCTTAGGGTCTGTTTTAGGGTTAGGGTGCGGGTTAGGGTTAGGGTTAGGGTTAGGGTTAGGGTTAGGGTTATGTACATGCCATGCACAGCTGAGGTTTAGAATTCCGTCTAGGGTTAGGCCTCCTAGGGTCAGGATTAGGGTTAGGGTTAGGTTTAGGATTAGGGTTAGGGTTAGGGTTAGGGTTAGGGTTAGGGTTAGGGTTAGGTACATGCCATGCACAACTGAGGTTTAGAGTTCCGTTTAGGGTTTGGTCTCTTAGGGTTAGGGTTAAGGTTAGGGTTACGGTTAGGGTTAGGGTTAGGGTTAGGGTTAGGTACATGCCATGCACAGCTGTAGGTTTAGAGTTCCGTTTAGGGTTAGGTCTTTCAAGGTTAGGGTTAGGGTTAGGGTTAGGGTTAGGGTTAGGGTTAGGGTTAGGGTTAGGGTTAGGGTTAGGTACATGCCATGCACAGCTGAAGTTTAGAGTTCCGTTTATGGTTAGGTCTCTTAGGGTAGGGTTAGGGTTAGGGTTAGGGTTAGGGTTAGGGTTAGGGTTAGGGTTAGGGTTAGGGTTAGGTTTAGGGTTAGGGTTAGGGTTAGGTACATGCCATGCACAGCTGAGGTTTTGAGTTCCATGTAGGGGTAGGTCTTTTAGGGTTAGGGTTAGGGTTAGGGTTAGGGTTAGGGTTAGGGTTAGGTACATGCCATGCACAGCTGAGGTTTAGAGTTCCGTTTAGGGTTAGGTCTCTTAGGGTTAGGGTTAGGGTTAGGGTTAGGGTTAGGGTTACGGTTAGGGTTAGGGTTAGGGTTAGGGTTAGGGTTAGGTACATGCCATGCACAGCTGTAGGTTTAGAGTTCCGTTTAGGGTTAGGTCTCTTAGGGTTAGGGTTAGGGTTAGGGTTAGGGTTAGGGTTAGGGTTAGGGTTAGGGTTAGGGTTAGGGTTAGGGTTAGGGTTAGGGTTATGTACATGCCATGCACAGCTGAGGTTTAGAGTTCCGTCTAGGGTTAGGCCTCTTAGGGTCAGGATTAGGGTTAGGGTTAGGTTTAGGATTAGGGTTAGGGTTAGGTTTAGGGTTAGGGTTAGGTTTAGGATTAGGGTTAGGGTTAGGGTTAAGATTAGGGTTAGGGTTAGGGTTAGGGTTAGGGTTAGGGTTAGGGTTAGGTACATGCCATGCACAGCTGAGGTTTAGAGTTCCGTTTAGGGTTAGCTCTATTAGGGTCAGTTTTAGGGTTAGGGTTAGGGTTAGGGTTAGGGTTAGGGTTAGGGTTAGGGTTAGGTACACGCCAAGCACAGATGAGGTTTTGAGTTCCGTCTAGGGTTAGGCCTCTTAGGGTCAGGATTAGGGTTAGGGTTAGGTTTAGGATTAGGGTTAGGGTTAGGGTTAGGGTTAGGGTTAGGGTTAGGGTTAGGGTTAGGTACATGCCATGCACAGCTGAGGTTTAGAGTTCCGTGTAGGGTTAGGTCTTTTAGGGTTAGGGTTAGGGTTAGGGTTAGGGTTAGGGTTAGGGTTAGGGTTAGGGTTAGGGTTAGGTACATGCCATGCACAGCTGAGGTTTAGATTTCCGTTTAGGGTTAGCTCTCTTAGGGTCAGTTTTAGGGTTAGGGTTAGGGTTAAGGTTAGGGTTAGGGTTAAGATTAGGGTTAGGGTTAGGGTTAGGGTTAGGGTTAGGGTTAGGTACATGCCATGCACAGCTGAGGTTTAGAGTTCCGTTTAGGGTTAGCTCTATTAGGGTCAGTTTTAGGGTTAGGGTTAGGGTTAGGGTTAGGGTTAGGGTTAGGGTTAGGGTTAGGTACACGCCAAGCACAGATGAGGTTTTGAGTTCCGTCTAGGGTTAGGCCTCTTAGGGTCAGGATTAGGGTTAGGGTTAGGTTTAGGATTAGGGTTAGGGTTAGGGTTAGGGTTAGGGTTAGGGTTAGGGTTAGGGTTAGGTACATGCCATGCACAGCTGAGGTTTAGAGTTCCGTGTAGGGTTAGGTCTTTTAGGGTTAGGGTTAGGGTTAGGGTTAGGGTTAGGGTTAGGGTTAGGGTTAGGGTTAGGGTTAGGGTTAGGTACATGCCATGCACAGCTGAGGTTTAGATTTCCGTTTAGGGTTAGCTCTCTTAGGGTCAGTTTTAGGGTTAGGGTTAGGGTTAAGGTTAGGGTTAGGGTTAGGGTTAGGGTTAGGGTTAGGGTTAGGGTTAGGGTTAGGGTTATGTACATGCCATGCACAGCTGAGGTTTAGAGTTCCGACTAGGGTTAGGCCTCTTAGGGTCAGGATTAGTGTTAGGGTTAGGTTTAGGATTAGGGTTAGGGTTAGGGTTAGGGTTAGGTACATGCCATGCACAACTGAGGTTTAGAGTTCCGTTTAGGGTTAGGTCTCTGAGGGTTAGGATTAGGGTTAGGGTTAGGGTTAGGGTTAGGGTTAGGTACATGTCATGCACAGCTGAGGTTTTGAATTCCGTTTAGGGTTAGGTCTCTTAGGGTTAGGGTTAGGGTTAGGGTTAAGGTTAGGGTTAGGGTTAGGGTTAGGGTTAGGGTTAGGGTTAGAGTTAGTGTTAGGGTTAGGTACATGCCATGCACAACTGAGGTTTAGAGTTCCGTTTAGGGTTAGGTCTCTTAGGGTTAGGGTTAGGGTTAGGGTTAGGGTTAGGGTTAGGGTTACGGTTAGGGTTAGGGTTAGGGTTAGGGTTAGGGTTAGGTACATGCCATGCACAGCTGTAGGTTTAGAGTTCCGTTTAGGGTTAGGTCTTTTAAGGTTAGGGTTAGGGTTAGGGTTAGTGTTAGGGTTAGGGTTAGGGTTAGGGTTAGGGTTAGGGTTAGGGTTATGTACATGCCATGCACAGCTGAGGTTTAGAGTTCCGTCTAGGGTTAGGCCTCTTAGGGTCAGGATTAGGGTTAGGGTTAGGTTTAGGATTAGGGTTAGGGTTAGGTTTAGGGTTAGGGTTAGGTTTAGGATTAGGGTTAGGGTTAGGGTTAAGATTAGGGTTAGGGTTAGGGTTAGGGTTAGGGTTAGGGTTAGGTACATGCCATGCACAGCTGAGGTTTAGAGTTCCGTTTAGGGTTAGCTCTATTAGGGTCAGTTTTAGGGTTAGGGTTAGGGTTAGGGTTAGGGTTAGGGTTAGGGTTAGGGTTAGGTACACGCCAAGCACAGATGAGGTTTTGAGTTCCGTCTAGGGTTAGGCCTCTTAGGGTCAGGATTAGGGTTAGGGTTAGGTTTAGGATTAGGGTTAGGGTTAGGGTTAGGGTTAGGGTTAGGGTTAGGGTTAGGGTTAGGTACATGCCATGCACAGCTGAGGTTTAGAGTTCCGTGTAGGGTTAGGTCTTTTAGGGTTAGGGTTAGGGTTAGGGTTAGGGTTAGGGTTAGGGTTAGGGTTAGGGTTAGGGTTAGGGTTAGGTACATGCCATGCACAGCTGAGGTTTAGATTTCCGTTTAGGGTTAGCTCTCTTAGGGTCAGTTTTAGGGTTAGGGTTAGGGTTAAGGTTAGGGTTAGGGTTAGGGTTAGGGTTAGGGTTAGGGTTAGGGTTAGGGTTAGGGTTATGTACATGCCATGCACAGCTGAGGTTTAGAGTTCCGACTAGGGTTAGGCCTCTTAGGGTCAGGATTAGTGTTAGGGTTAGGTTTAGGATTAGGGTTAGGGTTAGGGTTAGGGTTAGGGTTAGGTACATGCCATGCACAACTGAGGTTTAGAGTTCCGTTTAGGGTTAGGTCTCTGAGGGTTAGGATTAGGGTTAGGGTTAGGGTTAGGGTTAGGGTTAGGTACATGCCATGCACAGCTGAGGTTTTGAATTCCGTTTAGGGTTAGGTCTCTTAGGGTTAGGGTTAGGGTTAGGGTTAAGGTTAGGGTTAGGGTTAGGGTTAGGGTTAGGGTTAGGGTTAGAGTTAGTGTTAGGGTTAGGTACATGCCATGCACAGCTGAGGTTTAGAGTTCCGTTTAGGGTTAGGTCTCTTAGGGTTAGGGTTAGAGTTAGGGTTAGGGTTAGGGTTACGGTTAGGGTTAGGGTTAGGTTTAGGTTTAGGGTTAGCGTTAGGTACATGCCATGCACAGCTGAGGTTTAGAGTTCCGTTTAGGGTTAGCTCTCTTAGGGTCTGTTTTAGGGTTAGGGTGCGGGTTAGGGTTAGGGTTAGGGTTAGGGTTAGGGTTAGGGTTATGTACATGCCATGCACAGCTGAGGTTTAGAATTCCGTCTAGGGTTAGGCCTCCTAGGGTCAGGATTAGGGTTAGGGTTAGGTTTAGGATTAGGGTTAGGGTTAGGGTTAGGGTTAGGGTTAGGGTTAGGGTTAGGTACATGCCATGCACAACTGAGGTTTAGAGTTCCGTTTAGGGTTTGGTCTCTTAGGGTTAGGGTTAAGGTTAGGGTTACGGTTAGGGTTAGGGTTAGGGTTAGGGTTAGGTACATGCCATGCACAGCTGTAGGTTTAGAGTTCCGTTTAGGGTTAGGTCTTTCAAGGTTAGGGTTAGGGTTAGGGTTAGGGTTAGGGTTAGGGTTAGGGTTAGGGTTAGGGTTAGGGTTAGGGTTAGGTACATGCCATGCACAGCTGAAGTTTAGAGTTCCGTTTATGGTTAGGTCTCTTAGGGTAGGGTTAGGGTTAGGGTTAGGGTTAGGGTTAGGGTTAGGGTTAGGGTTAGGGTTAGGGTTAGGTTTAGGGTTAGGGTTAGGGTTAGGTACATGCCATGCACAGCTGAGGTTTTGAGTTCCATGTAGGGGTAGGTCTTTTAGGGTTAGGGTTAGGGTTAGGGTTAGGGTTAGGGTTAGGGTTAGGTACATGCCATGCACAGCTGAGGTTTAGAGTTCCGTTTAGGGTTAGGTCTCTTAGGGTTAGGGTTAGGGTTAGGGTTAGGGTTAGGGTTACGGTTAGGGTTAGGGTTAGGGTTAGGGTTAGGGTTAGGTACATGCCATGCACAGCTGTAGGTTTAGAGTTCCGTTTAGGGTTAGGTCTCTTAGGGTTAGGGTTAGGGTTAGGGTTAGGGTTAGGGTTAGGGTTAGGGTTAGGGTTAGGGTTAGGGTTAGGGTTAGGGTTAGGGTTATGTACATGCCATGCACAGCTGAGGTTTAGAGTTCCGTCTAGGGTTAGGCCTCTTAGGGTCAGGATTAGGGTTAGGGTTAGGTTTAGGATTAGGGTTAGGGTTAGGTTTAGGGTTAGGGTTAGGTTTAGGATTAGGGTTAGGGTTAGGGTTAAGATTAGGGTTAGGGTTAGGGTTAGGGTTAGGGTTAGGGTTAGGGTTAGGTACATGCCATGCACAGCTGAGGTTTAGAGTTCCGTTTAGGGTTAGCTCTATTAGGGTCAGTTTTAGGGTTAGGGTTAGGGTTAGGGTTAGGGTTAGGGTTAGGGTTAGGGTTAGGTACACGCCAAGCACAGATGAGGTTTTGAGTTCCGTCTAGGGTTAGGCCTCTTAGGGTCAGGATTAGGGTTAGGGTTAGGTTTAGGATTAGGGTTAGGGTTAGGGTTAGGGTTAGGGTTAGGGTTAGGGTTAGGGTTAGGTACATGCCATGCACAGCTGAGGTTTAGAGTTCCGTGTAGGGTTAGGTCTTTTAGGGTTAGGGTTAGGGTTAGGGTTAGGGTTAGGGTTAGGGTTAGGGTTAGGGTTAGGGTTAGGGTTAGGTACATGCCATGCACAGCTGAGGTTTAGATTTCCGTTTAGGGTTAGCTCTCTTAGGGTCAGTTTTAGGGTTAGGGTTAGGGTTAAGGTTAGGGTTAGGGTTAGGGTTAGGGTTAGGGTTAGGGTTAGGGTTAGGGTTAGGGTTATGTACATGCCATGCACAGCTGAGGTTTAGAGTTCCGACTAGGGTTAGGCCTCTTAGGGTCAGGATTAGTGTTAGGGTTAGGTTTAGGATTAGGGTTAGGGTTAGGGTTAGGGTTAGGGTTAGGTACATGCCATGCACAACTGAGGTTTAGAGTTCCGTTTAGGGTTAGGTCTCTGAGGGTTAGGATTAGGGTTAGGGTTAGGATTAGGGTTAGGGTTAGGTACATGTCATGCACAGCTGAGGTTTTGAATTCCGTTTAGGGTTAGGTCTCTTAGGGTTAGGGTTAGGGTTAGGGTTAAGGTTAGGGTTAGGGTTAGGGTTAGGGTTAGGGTTAGGGTTAGAGTTAGTGTTAGGGTTAGGTACATGCCATGCACAACTGAGGTTTAGAGTTCCGTTTAGGGTTAGGTCTCTTAGGGTTAGGGTTAGGGTTAGGGTTAGGGTTAGGGTTAGGGTTACGGTTAGGGTTAGGGTTAGGGTTAGGGTTAGGGTTAGGTACATGCCATGCACAGCTGTAGGTTTAGAGTTCCGTTTAGGGTTAGGTCTTTTAAGGTTAGGGTTAGGGTTAGGGTTAGTGTTAGGGTTAGGGTTAGGGTTAGGGTTAGGGTTAGGGTTAGGGTTAGGGTTATGTACATGCCATGCACAGCTGAGGTTTAGAGTTCCGTCTAGGGTTAGGCCTCTTAGGGTCAGGATTAGGGTTAGGGTTAGGTTTAGGATTAGGGTTAGGGTTAGGTTTAGGGTTAGGGTTAGGTTTAGGATTAGGGTTAGGGTTAGGGTTAAGATTAGGGTTAGGGTTAGGGTTAGGGTTAGGGTTAGGGTTAGGTACATGCCATGCACAGCTGAGGTTTAGAGTTCCGTTTAGGGTTAGCTCTATTAGGGTCAGTTTTAGGGTTAGGGTTAGGGTTAGGGTTAGGGTTAGGGTTAGGGTTAGGGTTAGGTACACGCCAAGCACAGATGAGGTTTTGAGTTCCGTCTAGGGTTAGGCCTCTTAGGGTCAGGATTAGGGTTAGGGTTAGGTTTAGGATTAGGGTTAGGGTTAGGGTTAGGGTTAGGGTTAGGGTTAGGGTTAGGGTTAGGTACATGCCATGCACAGCTGAGGTTTAGAGTTCCGTGTAGGGTTAGGTCTTTTAGGGTTAGGGTTAGGGTTAGGGTTAGGGTTAGGGTTAGGGTTAGGGTTAGGGTTAGGGTTAGGTACATGCCATGCACAGCTGAGGTTTAGATTTCCGTTTAGGGTTAGCTCTCTTAGGGTCAGTTTTAGGGTTAGGGTTAGGGTTAAGGTTAGGGTTAGGGTTAGGGTTAGGGTTAGGGTTAGGGTTAGGGTTAGGGTTAGGGTTATGTACATGCCATGCACAGCTGAGGTTTAGAGTTCCGACTAGGGTTAGGCCTCTTAGGGTCAGGATTAGGGTTAGGGTTAGGTTTAGGATTAGGGTTAGGGTTAGGGTTAGGGTTAGGGTTAGGTACATGCCATGCACAACTGAGGTTTAGAGTTCCGTTTAGGGTTAGGTCTCTGAGGGTTAGGATTAGGGTTAGGGTTAGGGTTAGGGTTAGGGTTAGGTACATGCCATGCACAGCTGAGGTTTTGAATTCCGTTTAGGGTTAGGTCTCTTAGGGTTAGGGTTAGGGTTAGGGTTAAGGTTAGGGTTAGGGTTAGGGTTAGGGTTAGGGTTAGGGTTAGAGTTAGTGTTAGGGTTAGGTACATGCCATGCACAGCTGAGGTTTAGAGTTCCGTTTAGGGTTAGGTCTCTTAGGGTTAGGGTTAGAGTTAGGGTTAGGGTTAGGGTTACGGTTAGGGTTAGGGTTAGGTTTAGGGTTAGGGTTAGCGTTAGGTACATGCCATGCACAGCTGAGGTTTAGAGTTCCGTTTAGGGTTAGCTCTCTTAGGGTCTGTTTTAGGGTTAGGGTGCGGGTTAGGGTTAGGGTTAGGGTTAG
>NW_026599599.1:742500-745000 GCF_023634155.1 Falco peregrinus | reverse complement strand
TGCCATGCACAGCTGAGGTTTAGAGTTCCGTTTAGGGTAAGGTCTCTTAGGGTTAGGGTTAGAGTTAGGGTTAGGGTTAGGGTTACGGTTAGGGTTAGGGTTAGGTTTAGGCTTAGGTTTAGGGTTAGGTACATGCCATGCACAGCTGAGGTTTAGAGTTCCGTTTAGGGTTAGCTCTCTTAGGGTCTGTTTTAGGGTTAGGGTGCGGGTTAGGGTTAGGGTTAGGGTTAGGGTTATGTACATGCCATGCACAGCTGAGGTTTAAAATTCCGTCTAGGGTTAGGCCTCCTAGGGTCAGGATTAGGGTTAGGGTTAGGTTTAGGATTAGGGTTAGGGTTAGGGTTAGGGTTAGGGTTAGGGTTAGGTACATGCCATGCACAACTGAGGTTTAGAGTTCCGTTTAGGGTTTGGTCTCTTAGGGTTAGGGTTAAGGTTAGGGTTACGGTTAGGGTTAGGGTTAGGGTTAGGGTTAAGGTTAGGGTTAGGGTTAGGGTTATGGTTAGGGTTAGGTACATGCCATGCACAGCTGAGGTTTAGAGTTCCGTTTATGGTTAGGTCTCTTAGGGTTAGGGTTAGGGTTAGGGTTAGGGTTAGGGTTAGGGTTAGGGTTAGGGTTAGGGTTAGGTACATGCCAAGCACAGATGAGGTTTTGAGTTCCGTTTAGGGTTAGGTCTCTTAGGGTTAGGGTTAGGGATAGGGTTAGGGTTAGGTACATGCCATGCACAGCTGAAGTTTTGAGTTCCGTTTAGGGTTAGGTCTCTTAGGGTTAGGTTTAGGGTTAGGGTTAGGGTTAGGGTTAGGGTTAGGGTTAGGGTTAGGGTTAGGGTTAGGGTTAGGGTTAGGGTTAGGGTTAGGGTTAGGGTTAGGGTTAGGGTTAGAGTTAGTGTTAGGGTTAGCTACATGCCATGCACAGCTGAGGTTTAGAGTTCCGTTTAGGGTAAGGTCTCTTAGGGTTAGGGTTAGAGTTAGGGTTAGGGTTAGGGTTACGGTTAGGGTTAGGGTTAGGTTTAGGCTTAGGGTTAGGGTTAGGTACATGCCATGCACAGCTGAGGTTTAGAGTTCCGTTTAGGGTTAGCTCTCTTAGGGTCTGTTTTAGAGTTAGGGTGCGGGTTAGGGTTAGGGTTAGGGTTAGGGTTAGGGTTAGGGTTAGGGTTAGGGTTATGTACATGCCATGCACAGCTGAGGTTTAAAATTCCGTCTAGGGTTAGGCCTCCTAGGGTCAGGATTAGGGTTAGGGTTAGGTTTAGGATTAGGGTTAGGGTTAGGGTTAGGGTTAGGGTTAGGGTTAGGGTTAGGTACATGCCATGCACAACTGAGGTTTAGAGTTCCGTTTAGGGTTTGGTCTCTTAGGGTTAGGGTTAAGGTTAGGGTCACGGTTAGGGTTAGGGTTAGGGTTAGGGTTAGGGTTAGGGTTAGGTACATGCCATGCACAGCTGTAGGTTTAGAGTTCCGTTTAGGGTTAGGTCTCTTAGGGTTAGGGTTAGGGTTAGGGATAGGGTTAGGGTTAGGGTTAGGGTTAGGGTTAGGGTTAGGTACATGCCATGCACAGCTGAAGTTTAGAGTTCCGTTTATGGTTAGGTCTCTTAGGGTTAGGGTTAGGGTTAGGGTTAGGGTTAGGGTTAGGGTTAGGGTTAGGGTTAGGGTTAGGGTTAGGGTTAGGGTTAGGTTTAGGGCTAGGGTTATGGTTATGTACCTGCCGTGCAGCGCTGAGGTTGAGTTCCGTTTAGCGTTAGGCCTCTTAGTGTCAGGATTAGGGTTAGGGTTAGGGTTAGGGTTAGGGTTAGGGTTAGGTACATGCCAAGCAGAGCTGAGGTTTTGAGTTCCGTTTAGGGTTAGGTCTCTTAGGGTTAGGGTTAGATTTAGGGTTAGGGTTAGGGTTAGGGTTAGGTACATGCCATGCACAGCTGAGGTTTAGAGTTCCGTTTAGGGTTAGGTCTTTTAGGGTTAGGGTTAGGGTTAGGGTTAGGGTTAGGGCTAGGCACTTGCCATGCACAGCTGAGGTTTTGAATTCCGTTTAGGGTTAGGTCTCTTAGGGTTAGGGTTAGGGTTAGGGTTAGGGTTAGGGTTAAGGTTAGGGTTAGGGTTAGGGTTATGGTTAGGGTTAGGTACATGCCATGCACAGCTGAGGTTTAGAGTTCCGTTTATGGTTAGGTCTCTTAGGGTTAGGGTTAGGGTTAGGGTTAGGGTTAGGGTTAGGGTTAGGGTTAGGGTTAGGGTTAGGGTTAGGTACATGCCATGCACAGCTGAGGTTTAAAATTCCGTCTAGGGTTAGGCCTCCTAGGGTCAGGATTAGGGTTAGGGTTAGGTTTAGGATTAGGGTTAGGGTTAGGGTTAGGGTTAGGGTTAGGGTTAGGTACATGCCATGCACAACTGAGGTTTAGAGTTCCGTTTAGGGTTTGGTCTCTTAGGGTTAGGGTTAAGGTTAGGGTTACGGTTAGGGTTAGGGTTAGGGTTAGGGTTAGGGTTAGGTACATGCCATGCACAGCTGTAGGTTTAGAGT
>NW_026599599.1:697500-712500 GCF_023634155.1 Falco peregrinus | reverse complement strand
TAGAGTTCCGTTTAGGGTTAGCTCTATTAGGGTTAGTTTTAGGGTTAGGGTTAGGGTTAGGGTTAGGGTTAGGGTTAGGGTTAGGGTTAGGGTTAGGTACACGCCAAGCACAGATGAGGTTTTGAGTTCCGTCTAGGGTTAGGCCTCTTAGGGTCAGGATTAGGGTTAGGGTTAGGTTTAGGATTAGGGTTAGGGTTAGGGTTAGGGTTAGGGTTAGGGTTAGGGTTAGGTACATGCCATGCACAGCTGAGGTTTAGATTTCCGTTTAGGGTTAGCTCTCTTAGGGTCAGTTTTAGGGTTAGGGTTAGGGTTAGGGTTAGGGTTAGGGTGAGGGTTAGGGTTAGGGTTAGGGTTAGGGTTAGGGTTATGTACATGCCATGCACAGCTGAGGTTTAGATTTCCGACTAGATTTAGGCCTCTTAGGGTCAGGATTAGGGTTAGGGTTAGGTTTAGGATTAGGGTTAGGGTTAGGGTTAGGGTTAGGGTTAGGTACATTCCATGCACAGCTGAGGTTTTGAATTCCGTTTAGGGTTAGGTCTCTTAGGGTTAGGGTTAGGGTTAGGGTTAAGGTTAGGGTTAGGGTTAGGGTTAGGGTTAGGGTTAGGGTTAGGGTTAGGGTTAGGGTTAGGGTTAGGGTTAGGGTTATGTACATGCCATGCACAGCTGAGGTTTTGAGTTCCGTGTAGCGTTAGGTCTTTTAGGGTTAGGGTTAGAGTTAGGGTTAGGGTTAGGTTTAGGATTAGGGTTAGGGTTAGGGTTAGGGTTAGGGTTAGGTTTAGGATTAGGGTTAGGGTTAGGGTTAGGGTTAGGGTTAGGGTTAGGGTTAGGGTTAGGGTTAGGTACATGCCATGCACAGCTGAGGTTTAGAGTTCCGTTTAGGGTTAGCTCTATTAGGGTTAGTTTTAGGGTTAGGGTTAGGGTTAGGGTTAGGGTTAGGGTTAGGGTTAGGGTTAGGGTTAGGTACACGCCAAGCACAGATGAGGTTTTGAGTTCCGTCTAGGGTTAGGCCTCTTAGGGTCAGGATTAGGGTTAGGGTTAGGTTTAGGATTAGGGTTAGGGTTAGGGTTAGGGTTAGGGTTAGGGTTAGGGTTAGGTACATGCCATGCACAGCTGAGGTTTAGATTTCCGTTTAGGGTTAGCTCTCTTAGGGTCAGTTTTAGGGTTAGGGTTAGGGTTAGGGTTAGGGTTAGGGTGAGGGTTAGGGTTAGGGTTAGGGTTAGGGTTAGGGTTATGTACATGCCATGCACAGCTGAGGTTTAGATTTCCGACTAGATTTAGGCCTCTTAGGGTCAGGATTAGGGTTAGGGTTAGGTTTAGGATTAGGGTTAGGGTTAGGGTTAGTGTTAGGGTTAGGTACATTCCATGCACAGCTGAGGTTTTGAATTCCGTTTAGGGTTAGGTCTCTTAGGGTTAGGGTTAGGGTTAGGGTTAAGGTTAGGGTTAGGGTTAGGGTTAGGGTTAGGGTTAGGGTTAGGGTTAGGGTTAGGGTTAGGGTTAGGGTTAGGGTTAGGGTTAGAGTTAGTGTTAGGGTTAGGTACATGCCATGCACAGCTGAGGTTTAGAGTTCCGTTTAGGGTAAGGTCTCTTAGGGTTAGGGTTAGAGTTAGGGTTAGGGTTAGGGTTACGGTTAGGGTTAGGGTTAGGTTTAGGGTTAGGGTTAGGGTTAGGTACATGCCATGCACAGCTGAGGTTTAGAGTTCCGTTTAGGGTTAGCTCTCTTAGGGTCTGTTTTAGGGTTAGGGTGCGGGTTAGGGTTAGGGTTAGGGTTAGGGTTAGGGTTAGGGTTATGTACATGCCATGCACAGCTGAGGTTTAGAATTCCGTCTAGGGTTAGGCCTCCTAGGGTCAGGATTAGGGTTAGGGTTAGGTTTAGGATTAGGGTTAGGGTTAGGGTTAGGGTTAGGGTTAGGGTTAGGTACATGCCATGCACAACTGAGGTTTAGAGTTCCGTTTAGGGTTTGGTCTCTTAGGGTTAGGGTTAAGGTTAGGGTTACGGTTAGGGTTAGGGTTAGGGTTAGGGTTAGGGTTAGGTACATGCCATGCACAGCTGTAGGTTTAGAGTTCCGTTTAGGGTTAGGTCTTTTAAGGTTAGGGTTAGGGTTAGGGTTAGGGTTAGGGTTAGGGTTAGGGTTAGGGTTAGGGTTAGGGTTAGGGTTAGGGTTAGGGTTAGGTACATGCCATGCACAGCTGAAGTTTAGAGTTCCGTTTATGGTTAGGTCTCTTAGGGTTAGGGTTAGGGTTAGGGTTAGGGTTAGGGTTAGGGTTAGGGTTAGGGTTAGGGTTAGGGTTAGGGTTAGGGTTAGGGTTAGGTTTAGGGCTAGGGTTATGGTTATGTACCTGCCATGCAGCGCTGAGGTTGAGTTCCGTTTAGCGTTAGGCCTCTTAGTGTCAGGATTAGGGTTAGGGTTAGGGTTAGGGTTAGGGTTAGGGTTAGGGTTAGGGTTAGGTACATGCCAAGCAGAGCTGAGGTTTTGAGTTCCGTTTAGGGTTAGGTCTCTTAGGGTTAGGGTTAGATTTAGGGTTAGGGTTAGGGTTAGGGTTAGGTACATGCCATGCACAGCTGAGGTTTAGAGTTCCGTGTAGGGTTAGGTCTTTTAGGGTTAGGGTTAGGGTTAGGGTTAGGGTTAGGGTTAGGGTTAGGGTTAGGGTTAGGGTTAGGGTTAGGGTTAGGGTTAAGGTTAAGGTTAGGGTTATGGTTAGGGTTAGGGTTACGTACATGCCATGCACAGCTGAGGTTTAGAGTTGCGTTTAGGGTTCCGCCTATTAGGGTTAGGTTTAGGGTTAGGTACATGCCATGCACAGCTGAGGTTTTGAGTTCCGTTTAGGGTTAGGTCACTTAGACTTAGGGTTTAGATTAGAGTTAGGGTTAGGGTTAGGGTTTAGGTTAGGGTTAGGGTCAGGGTTAGGGTTAGGGTTAGGGTTAGGTACATGCCATGCACAGCTGAGGTTTAGAGTTCTGTTTAGGGTTAGGCCTCTTAGGGTCAGGATTAGGGTTAGGGTTAGGGTTAGGGTTAGGGTTAGGTACATGCCATGCACAGCTGAGGTTTAGAGTTCCGTTTAGGGTTAGGCCTCTTAGGGTCAGGGTTAGGGTTAGGGTTAGGATTAGGGTTAGGGTTAGGTTTAGGGTTAGGTTTAGGGTTAGGGTTAGTGTAAGGTACATGCCATGCACAGCTGAGGTTTAGAATTCCATCAAGGGTTAGGCCTCTTAGGGTTAGGTTTAGGGATAGGGTTAGGGTTAGGGTTAGGGTTAGGGTTAGGGTTAGGGTTAGGGTTAGGGTTAGGTCCATGCCATGCACAGGTCAGGTTTAGAGCTCCGTCAAGGGTTAGGCCTCTTAGGGTCAGGATTAGGTTTAGGGTCAGGATTAGGGTTAGGATTAGGGTTAGAGTTAGGGTTAGTGTTAGGGTTAGGGTTAGGTACATGCCATGCACAGCTGAGGTTTAGAGTTCCGTTTAGGGTTAGGTCTCTTAGGGTTACGGTTAGGGTTAGGGTTAGGGTTAGGGTTAGGGTTAGGGTTAGGGTTAGGGTTATGTACATGCCATGCACAGCTGAGGTTTAGAGTTCTGTTTAGGGTTATGCCTCTTAGGGTCAGGATTAGGGTTAGGTTTAGGATTAGGGTTAGGGTTAGGGTTAGGGTTAGGTCCATGCCATGCACAGCTGAGGTTTTGAGTTCCGTGTAGGGTTAGGTCTCTTAGGGTTAGGCTTAGGCTTAGGCTTAGGCTTAGGGTTAGGGTTAGGTTTAGGGTTAGGGTTAGGGTTAGGGTTAGGGTTAGGTACATGCCATTCACAGCTGAGGTTTAGAGTTCCGTTTAGGGTTAGGCCTCTTAGGGTCAGGGTTAGGGTTAGGGTTAGGATTAGGGTTAGGGTTAGGTTTAGGGTTAGGGTTAGGGTTAGGGTTAGGTACATGCCATTCACAGCTGAGGTTTAGAGTTCCGTTTAGGGTTAGGCCTCTTAGGGTCATGATTAGGGTTAGGTTTAGGATTAAGGTTAGGGTTAGCGTTAGGGCTAGGGTTAGGGTTAGTGTTGGGTACATGCCATGCACAGCTGAGGTTTAGAATTCCATCAAGGGTTAGGCCTCTTGGGGTCAGGATTAGGGTTAGGTTTAGGGTTAGGGTTAGGGTTAGGATTAGGGTTAGGGTTACGGACATGCCATGCACAGCTGAGGTTTAGAGTTGCGTTTAGGGTTAGGCTTCTTAGGGTTACGGTTAGGGTTAGGGTTAGGGTTAGGGTTAGGGTTAGGGTTATGTACATGCCATGCACAGCTGAGGTTTAGAGTTCTGTTTAGGGTTAGGCCTCTTAGGGTCAGGATTAGGGTTAGGTTTAGGATTAGGGTTAGGGTTAGGGTTAGGGTTAGGGTTAGGTACATGCCATGCACAGCTGAGGTTTAGAGTTGCGTTTAGGGTTAGGCCTCTTAGGGTGAGGGTTAAGGTTAAGGTTAGTGTTATGGTTAGGGTTAGGGTTACGTACATGCCATGCACAGCTGAGGTTTAGAGTTGCGTTTAGGGTTACGCCTATTAGGGTTAGGATTAGGGTTAGGTTTAGGGTTAGGGTTAGGGTTAGGGTTAGGATTACGTACATTCCATGCACAGCTGAGGTTTAGAGTTGCGTTTAGGGTTAGGCCTCTTAGGTTTAGGGTTAGGGTTAGGGTTAGGGTTAGGGTTAGGGTTAGGGTTAGGGTTAGGGTTAGGGTTAGGGTTAGGTCCATGCCATGCACAGCTGAGGTTTTGAGTTCCGTGTAGGGTTAGGTCTCTTAGGGTTAGGGTTAGGCTTAGGCTTAGGCTTAGGGTTAGGGTTAGGTTTAGGGTTAGGGTTAGGGTTAGGGTTAGGGTTAGGTACATGCCATGCACAGCTGAGGTATAGAGTTCTGTTTAGGGTTAGGCCTCTTAGGGTCAGGGTTAGGGTTAGGGTTAGGATTAGGGTTAGGGTTAGGTTTAGGGTTAGGTTTAGGGTTAGGGTTAGTGTAAGGTACATGCCATGCACAGTTGAGGTTTAGAATTCCATCAAGGGTTAGGCCTCTTGGGGTCAGGATTAGGGTTAGGTTTAGGGTTAGGGTTAGGGTTAGGGCTAGGGTTAGGGTTAGGGTTACGTACATGCCATGCACAGCTGAGGTTTAGAGTTCCGTTTATGGTTAGGTCTCTTAGGGTTAGGGTTAGGGTTAGGGTTAGGGTTAGGGTTAGGGTTAGGGTTAGGGTTAGGGTTAGGTACATGCCAAGCACAGATGAGGTTTTGAGTTCCGTTTAGGGTTAGGTCTCTTAGGGTTAGGGTTAGGGTTAGGGTTAGGGTTAGGTACATGCCATGCACAGCTGAGGTTTAGAGTTCCGTTTAGGGTTAGGTCTTTTAGGGTTAGGGTTAGGGTTAGGGCTAGGATTAGGGTTAGGTACATGCCATGCACAGCTGAGGTTTTGAGTTCCGTTTAGGGTTAGGTCTCTTAGGGTTAGGGTTAGGGTTAGGGATAGGGTTAGGGTTAGGTACATGCCATGCACAGCTGAAGTTTTGAGTTCCGTTTAGGGTTAGGTCTCTTAGGGTTAGGTTTAGGGTTAGGGTTAGGGTTAGGGTTAGGATTAGGGTTAGGGTTAGGTTTAGGGTTAGGTTTAGGGTTAGGGTTAGTGTAAGGTACATGCCATGCACAGCTGAGGTTTAGAATTCCATCAAGGGTTAGGCCTCTTAGGGTTAGGTTTAGGGATAGGGTTTAGGGTTAGGGTTAGGGTTAGGGTTAGGGTTAGGTTTAGGCTTAGGGTTAGGGTTAGGTCCATGCCATGCACAGCTCAGGTTTAGAGCTCCGTCAAGGGTTAGGCCTCTTAGGGTCAGGATTAGGTTTAGAGTCAGGATTAGGGTTAGGATTAGGGTTAGAGTTAGGGTTAGTGTTAGGGTTAGGGTTAGGTACATGCCATGCACAGCTGAGGTTTAGAGTTCCGTTTAGGGTTAGGTCTCTTAGGGTCATGATTAGGGTTAGGTTTAGGATTAGGGTTAGGGTTAGCGTTAGGGCTAGGGTTAGGGTTAGTGTTAGGTACATGCCATGCACAGCTGAGGTTTAGAGTTCCGTTTATGGTTAGGTCTCTTAGGGTTAGGGTTAGGGTTAGGGTTAGGGTTAGGGTTAGGGTTAGGGTTAGGGTTAGGGTTAGGGTTAGGGTTAGGTACATGCCAAGCACAGATGAGGTTTTGAGTTCCGTTTAGGGTTAGGTCTCTTAGGGTTAGGGTTAGGGTTAGGGTTAGGGTTAGGTACATGCCATGCACAGCTGAGGTTTAGAGTTCCGTTTAGGGTTAGGTCTCTTAGGGTTAGGGTTAGGGTTAGGGATAGGGTTAGGGTTAGGTACATGCCATGCACAGCTGAGGTTTTGAGTTCCGTTTAGGGTTAGGTCTCTTAGGGTTAGGGTTAGGGTTAGGGTTAGGGTTAGGGTTAGGGTTAGGGTTAGGGTTAGGGTTAGGGTTATGTACATGCCATGCACAGCTGAGGTTTAGAGTTCCGTTTAGGGTTAGGTCTCTTAGGGTTAGGGTTAGGGTTAGGGTTAGGGTTAGGGTTAGGGTTAGGGTTAGGGTTAGGGTTAGGGTTAGGATTACGTACATTCCATGCACAGCTGAGGTTTAGAGTTGCGTTTAGGGTTAGGCCTCTTAGGTTTAGGGTTAGGGTTAGGGTTAGGGTTAGGGTTAGGGTTAGGGTTAGGGTTAGGGTTAGGGTTAGGGTTAGGTCCATGCCATGCACAGCTGAGGTTTTGAGTTCCGTGTAGGGTTAGGTCTCTTAGGGTTAGGGTTAGGCTTAGGCTTAGGCTTAGGGTTAGGGTTAGGTTTAGGGTTAGGGTTAGGGTTAGGGTTAGGGTTAGGTACATGCCATGCACAGCTGAGGTATAGAGTTCTGTTTAGGGTTAGGCCTCTTAGGGTCAGGGTTAGGGTTAGGGTTAGGATTAGGGTTAGGGTTAGGTTTAGGGTTAGGTTTAGGGTTAGGGTTAGTGTAAGGTACATGCCATGCACAGTTGAGGTTTAGAATTCCATCAAGGGTTAGGCCTCTTGGGGTCAGGATTAGGGTTAGGTTTAGGGTTAGGGTTAGGGTTAGGGCTAGGGTTAGGGTTAGGGTTACGTACATGCCATGCACAGCTGAGGTTTAGAGTTCCGTTTATGGTTAGGTCTCTTAGGGTTAGGGTTAGGGTTAGGGTTAGGGTTAGGGTTAGGGTTAGGGTTAGGGTTAGGGTTAGGTACATGCCAAGCACAGATGAGGTTTTGAGTTCCGTTTAGGGTTAGGTCTCTTAGGGTTAGGGTTAGGGTTAGGGTTAGGGTTAGGTACATGCCATGCACAGCTGAGGTTTAGAGTTCCGTTTAGGGTTAGGTCTTTTAGGGTTAGGGTTAGGGTTAGGGCTAGGATTAGGGTTAGGTACATGCCATGCACAGCTGAGGTTTTGAGTTCCGTTTAGGGTTAGGTCTCTTAGGGTTAGGGTTAGGGTTAGGGATAGGGTTAGGGTTAGGTACATGCCATGCACAGCTGAAGTTTTGAGTTCCGTTTAGGGTTAGGTCTCTTAGGGTTAGGTTTAGGGTTAGGGTTAGGGTTAGGGTTAGGATTAGGGTTAGGGTTAGGTTTAGGGTTAGGTTTAGGGTTAGGGTTAGTGTAAGGTACATGCCATGCACAGCTGAGGTTTAGAATTCCATCAAGGGTTAGGCCTCTTAGGGTTAGGTTTAGGGATAGGGTTAGGGTTAGGGTTAGGGTTAGGGTTAGGGTTAGGTTTAGGCTTAGGGTTAGGGTTAGGTCCATGCCATGCACAGCTCAGGTTTAGAGCTCCGTCAAGGGTTAGGCCTCTTAGGGTCAGGATTAGGTTTAGAGTCAGGATTAGGGTTAGGATTAGGGTTAGAGTTAGGGTTAGTGTTAGGGTTAGGGTTAGGTACATGCCATGCACAGCTGAGGTTTAGAGTTCCGTTTAGGGTTAGGTCTCTTAGGGTCATGATTAGGGTTAGGTTTAGGATTAGGGTTAGGGTTAGCGTTAGGGCTAGGGTTAGGGTTAGTGTTAGGTACATGCCATGCACAGCTGAGGTTTAGAGTTCCGTTTATGGTTAGGTCTCTTAGGGTTAGGGTTAGGGTTAGGGTTAGGGTTAGGGTTAGGGTTAGGGTTAGGGTTAGGGTTAGGGTTAGGGTTAGGTACATGCCAAGCACAGATGAGGTTTTGAGTTCCGTTTAGGGTTAGGTCTCTTAGGGTTAGGGTTAGGGTTAGGGTTAGGGTTAGGTACATGCCATGCACAGCTGAGGTTTAGAGTTCCGTTTAGGGTTAGGTCTCTTAGGGTTAGGGTTAGGGTTAGGGATAGGGTTAGGGTTAGGTACATGCCATGCACAGCTGAGGTTTTGAGTTCCGTTTAGGGTTAGGTCTCTTAGGGTTAGGGTTAGGGTTAGGGTTAGGGTTAGGGTTAGGGTTAGGGTTAGGGTTAGGGTTATGTACATGCCATGCACAGCTGAGGTTTAGAGTTCCGTTTAGGGTTAGGTCTCTTAGGGTTAGGGTTAGGGTTAGGGTTAGGGTTAGGGTTAGGGTTAGGGTTAGGGTTAGGGTTAGGGTTAGGGTTAGGGTTATGTACCTGCCATGCACAGCTGAGGTTGAGTTCCGTTTAGGGTTAGGCCTCTTAGTGTCAGGATTAGGTTTAGGGTTAGGGTTAGGGTTAGGTACATGCCATGCACAGCTGAGGTTTAGAGTTCCGTCAAGGGTTAGGCCTCTTAGGGTCAGGATTAGGGTTAGGGTTAGGGTTAGGGTTAGGGTTAGGGTTAGGGTTAGGATTAGGGTTAGGGTTAGGGTTAGGGTTAGGGTTATGTACATGCCATGCACAGCTGAGGTTTTGAGTTCCGTGTAGCGTTAGGTCTTTTAGGGTTAGGGTTAGGGTTAGGGTTAGGGTTAGGTTTAGGATTAGGGTTAGGGTTAGGGTTAGGGTTAGGGTTAGGTTTAGGATTAGGGTTAGGGTTAGGGTTAGGGTTAGGGTTAGGGTTAGGGTTAGGGTTAGGTACATGCCATGCACAGCTGAGGTTTAGAGTTCCGTTTAGGGTTAGCTCTATTAGGGTCAGTTTTAGGGTTAGGGTTAGGGTTAGGGTTAGGGTTAGGGTTAGGGTTAGGGTTAGGTACACGCCAAGCACAGATGAGGTTTTGAGTTCCGTCTAGGGTTAGGCCTCTTAGGGTCAGGATTAGGGTTAGGGTTAGGTTTAGGATTAGGGTTAGGGTTAGGGTTAGGGTTAGGGTTAGGGTTAGGGTTAGGGTTAGGGTTAGGTACATGCCATGCACAGCTGAGGTTTAGATTTCCGTTTAGGGTTAGCTCTCTTAGGGTCAGTTTTAGGGTTAGGGTTAGGGTTAGGGTTAGGGTTAGGGTGAGGGTTAGGGTTAGGGTTACGGTTAGGGTTAGGGTTATGTACATGCCATGCACAGCTGAGGTTTAGAGTTCCGACTAGGGTTAGGCCTCTTAGGGTCAGGATTAGGGTTAGGGTTAGGTTTAGGATTAGGGTTAGGGTTAGGGTTAGGGTTAGGGTTAGGGTTAGGTACATGCCATGCACAACTGAGGTTTAGAGTTCCGTTTAGGGTTAGGTCTCTTAGGGTTAGGGTTAAGGTTAGGGTTAGGGTTAGGGTTAGGGTTAGGTACATGCCATGCACAGCTGAGGTTTTGAATTCCGTTTAGGGTTAGGTCTCTTAGGGTTAGGGTTAGGGTTAGTGTTAAGGTTAGGGTTACGGTTATGGTTAGGGTTAGGGTTAGGGTCAGGGTTAGGGATAGGGTTAGGGTTAGGGTTAGAGTTAGTGTTAGGGTTAGGTACATGCCATGCACAGCTGAGGTTTAGAGTTCCGTTTAGGGTTTGGTCTCTTAGGGTTAGGGTTAAGGTTAGGGTTACGGTTAGGGTTAGGGTTAGGGTTAGGGTTAGGGTTAGGTACATGCCATGCACAGCTGTAGGTTTAGAGTTCCGTTTAGGGTTAGGTCTTTTAAGGTTAGGGTTAGGGTTAGGGTTAGGGTTAGGGTTAGGGTTAGGGTTAGGGTTAGGTACATGCCATGCACAGCTGAAGTTTAGAGTTCCGTTTATGGTTAGGTCTCTTAGGGTTAGGGTTAGGGTTAGGGTTAGGGTTAGGGTTAGGGTTAGGGTTAGGGTTAGGGTTAGGGTTAGGGTTAGGTTTAGGGCTAGGGTTATGGTTATGTACCTGCCATGCAGCGCTGATGTTGAGTTCCGTTTAGCGTTAGGCCTCTTAGTGTCAGGATTAGGGTTAGGGTTAGGGTTAGGGTTAGGGTTAGGGTTAGGGTTAGGGTTAGGGTTAGGGTTAGGTACATGCCAAGCAGAGCTGAGGTTTTGAGTTCCGTTTAGGGTTAGGTCTCTTAGGGTTAGGGTTAGATTTAGGGTTAGGGTTAGGGTTAGGGTTAGGTACATGCCATGCACAGCTGAGGTTTAGAGTTCCGTGTAGGGTTAGGTCTTTTAGGGTTAGGGTTAGGGTTAGGGTTAGGGTTAGGGTTAGGGTTAGGGTTAGGGTTAAGGTTAAGGTTAGGTTATGGTTAGGGTTAGGGTTACGTACATGCCATGCACAGCTGAGGTTTAGAGTTGCGTTTAGGGTTCCGCCTATTAGGGTTAGGTTTAGGGTTAGGTACATGCCATGCACAGCTGAGGTTTTGAGTTCCGTTTAGGGTTAGGTCACTTAGACTTAGGGTTTAGATTAGAGTTAGGGTTAGGGTTAGGGTTTAGGTTAGGGTTAGGGTCAGGGTTAGGGTTAGGGTTAGGGTTAGGTACATGCCATGCACAGCTGAGGTTTAGAGTTCTGTTTAGGGTTAGGCCTCTTAGGGTCAGGATTAGGGTTAGGGTTAGGGTTAGGGTTAGGGTTAGGTACATGCCATGCACAGCTGAGGTTTAGAGTTCCGTTTAGGGTTAGGCCTCTTAGGGTCAGGGTTAGGGTTAGGGTTAGGATTAGGGTTAGGTTTAGGTTTAGGGTTAGGTTTAGGGTTAGGGTTAGTGTAAGGTACATGCCATGCACAGCTGAGGTTTAGAATTCCATCAAGGGTTAGGCCTCTTAGGGTTAGGTTTAGGGATAGGGTTAGGGTTAGGGTTAGGGTTAGGTTAGGGTTAGGGTTAGGGTTAGGGTTAGGGTTAGGTCCATGCCATGCACAGCTCAGGTTTAGAGCTCCGTCAAGGGTTAGGCCTCTTAGGGTCAGGATTAGGTTTAGGGTCAGGATTAGGGTTAGGATTAGGGTTAGAGTTAGGGTTAGTGTTAGGGTTAGGGTTAGGTACATGCCATGCACAGCTGAGGTTTAGAGTTCCGTTTAGGGTTAGGTCTCTTAGGGTCATGATTAGGGTTAGGTTTAGGATTAGGGTTAGGGTTAGCGTTAGGGCTAGGGTTAGGGTTAGTGTTAGGTACATGCCATGCACAGCTGAGGTTTAGAGTTCCGTTTATGGTTAGGTCTCTTAGGGTTAGGGTTAGGGTTAGGGTTAGGGTTAGGGTTAGGGTTAGGGTTAGGGTTAGGGTTAGGTACATGCCAAGCACAGATGAGGTTTTGAGTTCCGTTTAGGGTTAGGTCTCTTAGGGTTAGGGTTAGGGTTAGGGTTAGGGTTAGGTACATGCCATGCACAGCTGAGGTTTAGAGTTCCGTTTAGGGTTAGGTCTTTTAGGGTTAGGGTTAGGGTTAGGGCTAGGATTAGGGTTAGGTACATGCCATGCACAGCTGAGGTTTTGAGTTCCGTTTAGGGTTAGGTCTCTTAGGGTTAGGGTTAGGGTTAGGGATAGGGTTAGGGTTAGGTACATGCCATGCACAGCTGAGGTTTAGAGTTCCGTTTAGGGTTAGGTCTTTTAGGGTTAGGGTTAGGGTTAGGGCTAGGATTAGGGTTAGGTACATGCCATGCACAGCTGAGGTTTTGAGTTCCGTTTAGGGTTAGGTCTCTTAGGGTTAGGGTTAGGGTTAGGGATAGGGTTAGGGTTAGGTACATGCCATGCACAGCTGAAGTTTTGAGTTCCGTTTAGGGTTAGGTCTCTTAGGGTTAGGTTTAGGGTTAGGGTTAGGGTTAGGGTTAGGGTTAGGGTTAAGGTTAGGGTTAGGGTTACGGTTAGGGTTAGGGTTAGGTTTAGGGCTAGGGTTATGGTTATGTACCTGCCATGCACAGATGATGTTGAGTTCCGTTTAGGGTTAGGCCTCTTAGGGTCACGATTAGGTTTAGGGTTAGAGTTAGGGTTAGGGTTAGGGTTAGGGTTAGGGTTAGGTACATGCCAAGCAGAGCTGAGGTTTTGAGTTCCGTTTAGGGTTAGGTCTCTTAGGGTTAGGGTTAGGGTTAGATTAGGGTTAGGCTTAGGGTTAGGGTTAGGTACATTCCATGCACAGCTGAGGTTTAGAGTTCCGTTTAGGGTTAGGTCTTTTAGGGTTAGGGTTCCGTTTAGGGTTAGGGTTAGGGTTAGGTACATGCCATGCACAGCTGAGGTTTTGAGTTCCGTTTAGGGTTAGGTCTCTTAGGGTTAGGGTTAGGGTTAGGGATAGGGTTAGGGTTAGGTACATGCCATGCACAGCTGAGGTTTTGAGTTCCGTTTAGGGTTAGGTCTCTTAGGGTTAGGGTTAGGGTTAGGGTTAGGGTTAGGGTTAGGGTTAGGGTTAGGGTTAGGGTTAGGGTTAGGGTTATGTACATGCCATGCACAGCTGAGGTTTAGAGTTCCGTTTAGGGTTAGGTCTCTTAGGGTTAGGGTTAGGGTTAGGGTTAGGGTTAGGGTTAGGGTTAGGGTTAGGGTTAGGGTTAGGGTTAGGGTTAGGGTTAGGGTTATGTACCTGCCATGCACAGCTGAGGTTGAGTTCCGTTTAGGGTTAGGCCTCTTAGTGTCAGGATTAGGTTTAGGGTTAGGGTTAGGGTTAGGTACATGCCATGCACAGCTGAGGTTTTGAATTCCGTTTAGGGTTAGGTCTCTTAGGGTTAGGGTTAGGGTTAGGGTTAGGGTTAGGGTTAGGGTTAGGGTTAGGGTTAGGATTAGGGTTAGGGTTAGGGTTAGGGTTAGGGTTATGTACATGCCATGCACAGCTGAGGTTTTGAGTTCCGTGTAGCGTTAGGTCTTTTAGGGTTAGGGTTAGGGTTAGGGTTAGGGTTAGGTTTAGGATTAGGGTTAGGGTTAGGGTTAGGGTTAGGGTTAGGTACATGCCATGCACAACTGAGGTTTAGAGTTCCGTTTAGGGTTAGGTCTCTTAGGGTTAGGGTTAAGGTTAGGGTTAGGGTTAGGGTTAGGGTTAGGGTTAGGTACATGCCATGCACAGCTGAGGTTTTGAATTCCGTTTAGGGTTAGGTCTCTTAGGGTTAGGGTTAGGGTTAGGGTTAAGGTTAGGGTTAGGGTTAGGGTTAGGGTTAGGGTTAGGGTCAGGGTTAGGGATAGGGTTAGGGTTAGGGTTAGAGTTAGTGTTAGGGTTAGGTACATGCCATGCACAGCTGAGGTTTAGAGTTCCGTTTAGGGTTTGGTCTCTTAGGGTTAGGGTTAAGGTTAGGGTTAGGGTTAGGGTTAGGGTTAGGGTTAGGGTTAGGGTTAGGTACATGCCATGCACAGCTGTAGGTTTAGATTTCCGTTTAGGGTTAGGTCTTTTAAGGTTAGGGTTAGGGTTAGGGTTAGGGTTAGGGTTAGGGTTAGGGTTAGGGTTAGGGTTAGGTACATGCCATGCACAGCTGAAGTTTAGAGTTCCGTTTATGGTTAGGTCTCTTAGGGTTAGGGTTAGGGTTAGGGTTAGGGTTAGGGTTAGGGTTAGGGTTAGGGTTAGGGTTAGGGTTAGGGTTAGGGTTAGGGTTAGGGTTAGGGTTAGGGTTAGGGTTAGGTTTAGGGCTAGGGTTATGGTTATGTACCTGCCATGCAGCGCTGATGTTGAGTTCCGTTTAGCGTTAGGCCTCTTAGTGTCAGGATTAGGGTTAGGGTTAGGGTTAGGGTTAGGGTTAGGGTTAGGGTTAGGGTTAGGGTTAGGGTTAGGTACATGCCAAGCAGAGCTGAGGTTTTGAGTTCCGTTTAGGGTTAGGTCTCTTAGGGTTAGGGTTAGATTTAGGGTTAGGGTTAGGGTTAGGGTTAGGTACATGCCATGCACAGCTGAGGTTTAGAGTTCCGTGTAGGGTTAGGTCTTTTAGGGTTAGGGTTAGGGTTAGGGTTAGGGTTAGGGTTAGGGTTAGGGTTAGGGTTAGGGTTAGGGTTAGGGTTAAGGTTAAGGTTAGGTTATGGTTAGGGTTAGGGTTACGTACATGCCATGCACAGCTGAGGTTTAGAGTTGCGTTTAGGGTTCCGCCTATTAGGGTTAGGTTTAGGGTTAGGTACATGCCATGCACAGCTGAGGTTTTGAGTTCCGTTTAGGGTTAGGTCACTTAGACTTAGGGTTTAGATTAGAGTTAGGGTTAGGGTTAGGGTTTAGGTTAGGGTTAGGGTCAGGGTTAGGGTTAGGGTTAGGGTTAGGTACATGCCATGCACAGCTGAGGTTTAGAGTTCTGTTTAGGGTTAGGCCTCTTAGGGTCAGGATTAGGGTTAGGGTTAGGGTTAGGGTTAGGGTTAGGTACATGCCATGCACAGCTGAGGTTTAGAGTTCCGTTTAGGGTTAGGCCTCTTAGGGTCAGGGTTAGGGTTAGGGTTAGGATTAGGGTTAGGGTTAGGTTTAGGGTTAGGTTTAGGGTTAGGGTTAGTGTAAGGTACATGCCATGCACAGCTGAGGTTTAGAATTCCATCAAGGGTTAGGCCTCTTAGGGTTAGGTTTAGGGATAGGGTTAGGGTTAGGGTTAGGGTTAGGGTTAGGGTTAGGGTTAGGGTTAGGGTTAGGGTTAGGTCCATGCCATGCACAGCTCAGGTTTAGAGCTCCGTCAAGGGTTAGGCCTCTTAGGGTCAGGATTAGGTTTAGGGTCAGGATTAGGGTTAGGATTAGGGTTAGATTTAGGGTTAGTGTTAGGGTTAGGATTAGGTACATGCCATGCACAGCTGAGGTTTAGAGTTCCGTTTAGGGTTAGGTCTCTTAGGGTCATGATTAGGGTTAGGTTTAGGATTAGGGTTAGGGTTAGCGTTAGGGCTAGGGTTAGGGTTAGTGTTAGGTACATGCCA
>NW_026599599.1:685000-687500 GCF_023634155.1 Falco peregrinus | reverse complement strand
GGTTAGGTACATGCCATGCACAGCTGAGGTTTTGAGTTCCGTTTAGGGTTAGGTCTCTTAGGGTTAGGGTTAGGGTTAGGGATAGGGTTAGGGTTAGGTACATGCCATGCACAGCTGAAGTTTTGAGTTCCGTTTAGGGTTAGGTCTCTTAGGGTTAGGTTTAGGGTTAGGGTTAGGGTTAGGGTTAGGGTTAAGGTTAGGGTTAGGGTTACGGTTAGGGTTAGGGTTAGGTTTAGGGCTAGGGTTATGGTTATGTACCTGCCATGCACAGATGATGTTGAGTTCCGTTTAGGGTTAGGCCTCTTAGGGTCACGATTAGGTTTAGGGTTAGAGTTAGGGTTAGGGTTAGGGTTAGGGTTAGGGTTAGGTACATGCCAAGCAGAGCTGAGGTTTTGAGTTCCGTTTAGGGTTAGGTCTCTTAGGGTTAGGGTTAGGGTTAGATTAGGGTTAGGCTTAGGGTTAGGGTTAGGTACATTCCATGCACAGCTGAGGTTTAGAGTTCCGTTTAGGGTTAGGTCTTTTAGGGTTAGGGTTCCGTTTAGGGTTAGGGTTAGGGTTAGGTACATGCCATGCACAGCTGAGGTTTTGAGTTCCGTTTAGGGTTAGGTCTCTTAGGGTTAGGGTTAGGGTTAGGGATAGGGTTAGGGTTAGGTACATGCCATGCACAGCTGAGGTTTTGAGTTCCGTTTAGGGTTAGGTCTCTTAGGGTTAGGGTTAGGGTTAGGGTTAGGGTTAGGGTTAGGGTTAGGGTTAGGGTTAGGGTTAGGGTTAGGGTTATGTACATGCCATGCACAGCTGAGGTTTAGAGTTCCGTTTAGGGTTAGGTCTCTTAGGGTTAGGGTTAGGGTTAGGGTTAGGGTTAGGGTTAGGGTTAGGGTTAGGGTTAGGGTTAGGGTTAGGGTTAGGGTTATGTACCTGCCATGCACAGCTGAGGTTGAGTTCCGTTTAGGGTTAGGCCTCTTAGTGTCAGGATTAGGTTTAGGGTTAGGGTTAGGGTTAGGTACATGCCATGCACAGCTGAGGTTTTGAATTCCGTTTAGGGTTAGGTCTCTTAGGGTTAGGGTTAGGGTTAGGGTTAGGGTTAGGGTTAGGGTTAGGGTTAGGGTTAGGGTTAGGATTAGGGTTAGGGTTAGGGTTAGGGTTAGGGTTATGTACATGCCATGCACAGCTGAGGTTTTGAGTTCCGTGTAGCGTTAGGTCTTTTAGGGTTAGGGTTAGGGTTAGGGTTAGGTTTAGGATTAGGGTTAGGGTTAGGGTTAGGGTTAGGGATAGGTACATGCCATGCACAACTGAGGTTTAGAGTTCCGTTTAGGGTTAGGTCTCTTAGGGTTAGGGTTAAGGTTAGGGTTAGGGTTAGGGTTAGGGTTAGGGTTAGGTACATGCCATGCACAGCTGAGGTTTTGAATTCCGTTTAGGGTTAGGTCTCTTAGGGTTAGGGTTAGGGTTAGGGTTAAGGTTAGGGTTAGGGTTAGGTTTAGGGTTAGGGTTAGGGTCAGGGTTAGGGATAGGGTTAGGGTTAGGGTTAGAGTTAGTGTTAGGGTTAGGTACATGCCATGCACAGCTGAGGTTTAGAGTTCCGTTTAGGGTTTGGTCTCTTAGGGTTAGGGTTAAGGTTAGGGTTAGGGTTAGGGTTAGGGTTAGGGTTAGGGTTAGGTACATGCCATGCACAGCTGTAGGTTTAGAGTTCCGTTTAGGGTTAGGTCTTTTAAGGTTAGGGTTAGGGTTAGGGTTAGGGTTAGGGTTAGGGTTAGGGTTAGGGTTAGGGTTAGGTACATGCCATGCACAGCTGAAGTTTAGAGTTCCGTTTATGGTTAGGTCTCTTAGGGTTAGGGTTAGGGTTAGGGTTAGGGTTAGGGTTAGGGTTAGGGTTAGGGTTAGGGTTAGGGTTAGGTTTAGGGCTAGGGTTATGGTTATGTACCTGCCATGCAGCGCTGATGTTGAGTTCCGTTTAGCGTTAGGCCTCTTAGTGTCAGGATTAGAGTTAGGGTTAGGGTTAGGGTTAGGGTTAGGGTTAGGGTTAGGGTTAGGGTTAGGTACATGCCAAGCAGAGCTGAGGTTTTGAGTTATGTTTAGGGTTAGGTCTCTTAGGGTTAGGGTTAGACTTAGGGTTAGGGTTAGGGTTAGGGTTAGGGTTAGGGTTAGGGTTAGGTACATGCCATGCACAGCTGAGGTTTAGAGTTCCGTGTAGGGTTAGGTCTTTTAGGGTTAGGGTTAGGGTTAGGGTTAGGGTTAGGGTTAGGGTTAGGGTTAGGGTTAGGGTTAGGGTTAGGGTTAGGGTTAGGGTTAAGGTTAAGGTTAGGGTTAGGGTTAGGGTTAGGGTTACGTACATGCCATGCACAGCTGAGGTTTAGAGTTGCGTTTAGGGTTCCGCCTATTAGGGTTAGGTTTAGGGTTAGGTACATGCCATGCACAGCTGAGGTTTTGAGTTCCGTTTAGGGTTAGGTCACTTAGACTTAGGGTTTAGATTAGAGTTAGGGTTAGGGTTAGGGTTAGGGTTAGG
>NW_026599599.1:672500-675000 GCF_023634155.1 Falco peregrinus | reverse complement strand
AGGGTTAGGGATAGGGTTAGGGTTAGGTACATGCCATGCACAGCTGAGGTTTAGAGTTCCGTTTAGGGTTAGGTCTTTTAGGGTTAGGGTTAGGGTTAGGGCTAGGATTAGGGTTAGGTACATGCCATGCACAGCTGAGGTTTTGAGTTCCGTTTAGGGTTAGGTCTCTTAGGGTTAGGGTTAGGGTTAGGGATAGGGTTAGGGTTAGGTACATGCCATGCACAGCTGAAGTTTTGAGTTCCGTTTAGGGTTAGGTCTCTTAGGGTTAGGTTTAGGGTTAGGGTTAGGGTTAGGGTTAGGGTTAGGGTTAAGGTTAGGGTTAGGGTTACGGTTAGGGTTAGGGTTAGGTTTAGGGCTAGGGTTATGGTTATGTACCTGCCATGCACAGATGATGTTGAGTTCCGTTTAGGGTTAGGCCTCTTAGGGTCACGATTAGGTTTAGGGTTAGAGTTAGGGTTAGGGTTAGGGTTAGGGTTAGGGTTAGGTACATGCCAAGCAGAGCTGAGGTTTTGAGTTCCGTTTAGGGTTAGGTCTCTTAGGGTTAGGGTTAGGGTTAGATTAGGGTTAGGCTTAGGGTTAGGGTTAGGTACATTCCATGCACAGCTGAGGTTTAGAGTTCCGTTTAGGGTTAGGTCTTTTAGGGTTAGGGTTCCGTTTAGGGTTAGGGTTAGGGTTAGGTACATGCCATGCACAGCTGAGGTTTTGAGTTCCGTTTAGGGTTAGGTCTCTTAGGGTTAGGGTTAGGGTTAGGGATAGGGTTAGGGTTAGGTACATGCCATGCACAGCTGAGGTTTTGAGTTCCGTTTAGGGTTAGGTCTCTTAGGGTTAGGGTTAGGGTTAGGGTTAGGGTTAGGGTTAGGGTTAGGGTTAGGGTTAGGGTTAGGGTTATGTACATGCCATGCACAGCTGAGGTTTAGAGTTCCGTTTAGGGTTAGGTCTCTTAGGGTTAGGGTTAGGGTTAGGGTTAGGGTTAGGGTTAGGGTTAGGGTTAGGGTTAGGGTTAGGGTTAGGGTTAGGGTTAGGGTTATGTACCTGCCATGCACAGCTGAGGTTGAGTTCCGTTTAGGGTTAGGCCTCTTAGTGTCAGGATTAGGTTTAGGGTTAGGGTTAGGGTTAGGTACATGCCATGCACAGCTGAGGTTTTGAATTCCGTTTAGGGTTAGGTCTCTTAGGGTTAGGGTTAGGGTTAGGGTTAGGGTTAGGGTTAGGGTTAGGGTTAGGGTTAGGGTTAGGATTAGGGTTAGGGTTAGGGTTAGGGTTAGGGTTATGTACATGCCATGCACAGCTGAGGTTTTGAGTTCCGTGTAGCGTTAGGTCTTTTAGGGTTAGGGTTAGGGTTAGGGTTAGGGTTAGGTTTAGGATTAGGGTTAGGGTTAGGGTTAGGGTTAGGGTTAGGTACATGCCATGCACAACTGAGGTTTAGAGTTCCGTTTAGGGTTAGGTCTCTTAGGGTTAGGGTTAAGGTTAGGGTTAGGGTTAGGGTTAGGGTTAGGGTTAGGTACATGCCATGCACAGCTGAGGTTTTGAATTCCGTTTAGGGTTAGGTCTCTTAGGGTTAGGGTTAGGGTTAGGGTTAAGGTTAGGGTTAGGGTTAGGGTTAGGGTTAGGGTTAGGGTCAGGGTTAGGGATAGGGTTAGGGTTAGGGTTAGAGTTAGTGTTAGGGTTAGGTACATGCCATGCACAGCTGAGGTTTAGAGTTCCGTTTAGGGTTTGGTCTCTTAGGGTTAGGGTTAAGGTTAGGGTTAGGGTTAGGGTTAGGGTTAGGGTTAGGGTTAGGGTTAGGTACATGCCATGCACAGCTGTAGGTTTAGATTTCCGTTTAGGGTTAGGTCTTTTAAGGTTAGGGTTAGGGTTAGGGTTAGGGTTAGGGTTAGGGTTAGGGTTAGGGTTAGGGTTAGGTACATGCCATGCACAGCTGAAGTTTAGAGTTCCGTTTATGGTTAGGTCTCTTAGGGTTAGGGTTAGGGTTAGGGTTAGGGTTAGGGTTAGGGTTAGGGTTAGGGTTAGGGTTAGGGTTAGGGTTAGGGTTAGGGTTAGGGTTAGGGTTAGGTTTAGGGCTAGGGTTATGGTTATGTACCTGCCATGCAGCGCTGATGTTGAGTTCCGTTTAGCGTTAGGCCTCTTAGTGTCAGGATTAGGGTTAGGGTTAGGGTTAGGGTTAGGGTTAGGGTTAGGGTTAGGGTTAGGGTTAGGTACATGCCAAGCAGAGCTGAGGTTTTGAGTTCCGTTTAGGGTTAGGTCTCTTAGGGTTAGGGTTAGATTTAGGGTTAGGGTTAGGGTTAGGGTTAGGTACATGCCATGCACAGCTGAGGTTTAGAGTTCCGTGTAGGGTTAGGTCTTTTAGGGTTAGGGTTAGGGTTAGGGTTAGGGTTAGGGTTAGGGTTAGGGTTAGGGTTAGGGTTAGGGTTAGGGTTAAGGTTAAGGTTAGGTTATGGTTAGGGTTAGGGTTACGTACATGCCATGCACAGCTGAGGTTTAGAGTTGCGTTTAGGGTTCCGCC
>NW_026599599.1:665000-667500 GCF_023634155.1 Falco peregrinus | reverse complement strand
TGCCATGCACAGCTGAGGTTTAGAGTTCCGTTTATGGTTAGGTCTCTTAGGGTTAGGGTTAGGGTTAGGGTTAGGGTTAGGGTTAGGGTTAGGGTTAGGGTTAGGGTTAGGTACATGCCAAGCACAGATGAGGTTTTGAGTTCCGTTTAGGGTTAGGTCTCTTAGGGTTAGGGTTAGGGTTAGGGTTAGGGTTAGGTACATGCCATGCACAGCTGAGGTTTAGAGTTCCGTTTAGGGTTAGGTCTTTTAGGGTTAGGGTTAGGGTTAGGGCTAGGATTAGGGTTAGGTACATGCCATGCACAGCTGAGGTTTTGAGTTCCGTTTAGGGTTAGGTCTCTTAGGGTTAGGGTTAGGGTTAGGGATAGGGTTAGGGTTAGGTACATGCCATGCACAGCTGAGGTTTAGAGTTCCGTTTAGGGTTAGGTCTTTTAGGGTTAGGGTTAGGGTTAGGGCTAGGATTAGGGTTAGGTACATGCCATGCACAGCTGAGGTTTTGAGTTCCGTTTAGGGTTAGGTCTCTTAGGGTTAGGGTTAGGGTTAGGGATAGGGTTAGGGTTAGGTACATGCCATGCACAGCTGAAGTTTTGAGTTCCGTTTAGGGTTAGGTCTCTTAGGGTTAGGTTTAGGGTTAGGGTTAGGGTTAGGGTTAGGGTTAGGGTTAAGGTTAGGGTTAGGGTTACGGTTAGGGTTAGGGTTAGGTTTAGGGCTAGGGTTATGGTTATGTACCTGCCATGCACAGATGATGTTGAGTTCCGTTTAGGGTTAGGCCTCTTAGGGTCACGATTAGGTTTAGGGTTAGAGTTAGGGTTAGGGTTAGGGTTAGGGTTAGGGTTAGGTACATGCCAAGCAGAGCTGAGGTTTTGAGTTCCGTTTAGGGTTAGGTCTCTTAGGGTTAGGGTTAGGGTTAGATTAGGGTTAGGCTTAGGGTTAGGGTTAGGTACATTCCATGCACAGCTGAGGTTTAGAGTTCCGTTTAGGGTTAGGTCTTTTAGGGTTAGGGTTCCGTTTAGGGTTAGGGTTAGGGTTAGGTACATGCCATGCACAGCTGAGGTTTTGAGTTCCGTTTAGGGTTAGGTCTCTTAGGGTTAGGGTTAGGGTTAGGGATAGGGTTAGGGTTAGGTACATGCCATGCACAGCTGAGGTTTTGAGTTCCGTTTAGGGTTAGGTCTCTTAGGGTTAGGGTTAGGGTTAGGGTTAGGGTTAGGGTTAGGGTTAGGGTTAGGGTTAGGGTTAGGGTTATGTACATGCCATGCACAGCTGAGGTTTAGAGTTCCGTTTAGGGTTAGGTCTCTTAGGGTTAGGGTTAGGGTTAGGGTTAGGGTTAGGGTTAGGGTTAGGGTTAGGGTTAGGGTTAGGGTTAGGGTTAGGGTTAGGGTTATGTACCTGCCATGCACAGCTGAGGTTGAGTTCCGTTTAGGGTTAGGCCTCTTAGTGTCAGGATTAGGTTTAGGGTTAGGGTTAGGGTTAGGTACATGCCATGCACAGCTGAGGTTTTGAATTCCGTTTAGGGTTAGGTCTCTTAGGGTTAGGGTTAGGGTTAGGGTTAGGGTTAGGGTTAGGGTTAGGGTTAGGGTTAGGGTTAGGATTAGGGTTAGGGTTAGGGTTAGGGTTAGGGTTATGTACATGCCATGCACAGCTGAGGTTTTGAGTTCCGTGTAGCGTTAGGTCTTTTAGGGTTAGGGTTAGGGTTAGGGTTAGGGTTAGGTTTAGGATTAGGGTTAGGGTTAGGGTTAGGGTTAGGGTTAGGTACATGCCATGCACAACTGAGGTTTAGAGTTCCGTTTAGGGTTAGGTCTCTTAGGGTTAGGGTTAAGGTTAGGGTTAGGGTTAGGGTTAGGGTTAGGGTTAGGTACATGCCATGCACAGCTGAGGTTTTGAATTCCGTTTAGGGTTAGGTCTCTTAGGGTTAGGGTTAGGGTTAGGGTTAAGGTTAGGGTTAGGGTTAGGGTTAGGGTTAGGGTTAGGGTCAGGGTTAGGGATAGGGTTAGGGTTAGGGTTAGAGTTAGTGTTAGGGTTAGGTACATGCCATGCACAGCTGAGGTTTAGAGTTCCGTTTAGGGTTTGGTCTCTTAGGGTTAGGGTTAAGGTTAGGGTTAGGGTTAGGGTTAGGGTTAGGGTTAGGGTTAGGGTTAGGTACATGCCATGCACAGCTGTAGGTTTAGATTTCCGTTTAGGGTTAGGTCTTTTAAGGTTAGGGTTAGGGTTAGGGTTAGGGTTAGGGTTAGGGTTAGGGTTAGGGTTAGGGTTAGGTACATGCCATGCACAGCTGAAGTTTAGAGTTCCGTTTATGGTTAGGTCTCTTAGGGTTAGGGTTAGGGTTAGGGTTAGGGTTAGGGTTAGGGTTAGGGTTAGGGTTAGGGTTAGGGTTAGGGTTAGGGTTAGGGTTAGGGTTAGGGTTAGGGTTAGGGTTAGGGTTAGGTTTAGGGCTAGGGTTATGGTTATGTACCTGCCATGCAGCGCTGATGTTGAGTTCCGTTTAGCGTTAGGCCTCTTAGTGTCA
>NW_026599599.1:655000-660000 GCF_023634155.1 Falco peregrinus | reverse complement strand
TGAGGTTTAGAGTTCTGTTTAGGGTTAGGCCTCTTAGGGTCAGGATTAGGGTTAGGGTTAGGGTTAGGGTTAGGGTTAGGTACATGCCATGCACAGCTGAGGTTTAGAGTTCCGTTTAGGGTTAGGCCTCTTAGGGTCAGGGTTAGGGTTAGGGTTAGGATTAGGGTTAGGTTTAGGTTTAGGGTTAGGTTTAGGGTTAGGGTTAGTGTAAGGTACATGCCATGCACAGCTGAGGTTTAGAATTCCATCAAGGGTTAGGCCTCTTAGGGTTAGGTTTAGGGATAGGGTTAGGGTTAGGGTTAGGGTTAGGTTAGGGTTAGGGTTAGGGTTAGGGTTAGGGTTAGGTCCATGCCATGCACAGCTCAGGTTTAGAGCTCCGTCAAGGGTTAGGCCTCTTAGGGTCAGGATTAGGTTTAGGGTCAGGATTAGGGTTAGGATTAGGGTTAGAGTTAGGGTTAGTGTTAGGGTTAGGGTTAGGTACATGCCATGCACAGCTGAGGTTTAGAGTTCCGTTTAGGGTTAGGTCTCTTAGGGTCATGATTAGGGTTAGGTTTAGGATTAGGGTTAGGGTTAGCGTTAGGGCTAGGGTTAGGGTTAGTGTTAGGTACATGCCATGCACAGCTGAGGTTTAGAGTTCCGTTTATGGTTAGGTCTCTTAGGGTTAGGGTTAGGGTTAGGGTTAGGGTTAGGGTTAGGGTTAGGGTTAGGGTTAGGGTTAGGTACATGCCAAGCACAGATGAGGTTTTGAGTTCCGTTTAGGGTTAGGTCTCTTAGGGTTAGGGTTAGGGTTAGGGTTAGGGTTAGGTACATGCCATGCACAGCTGAGGTTTAGAGTTCCGTTTAGGGTTAGGTCTTTTAGGGTTAGGGTTAGGGTTAGGGCTAGGATTAGGGTTAGGTACATGCCATGCACAGCTGAGGTTTTGAGTTCCGTTTAGGGTTAGGTCTCTTAGGGTTAGGGTTAGGGTTAGGGATAGGGTTAGGGTTAGGTACATGCCATGCACAGCTGAGGTTTAGAGTTCCGTTTAGGGTTAGGTCTTTTAGGGTTAGGGTTAGGGTTAGGGCTAGGATTAGGGTTAGGTACATGCCATGCACAGCTGAGGTTTTGAGTTCCGTTTAGGGTTAGGTCTCTTAGGGTTAGGGTTAGGGTTAGGGATAGGGTTAGGGTTAGGTACATGCCATGCACAGCTGAAGTTTTGAGTTCCGTTTAGGGTTAGGTCTCTTAGGGTTAGGTTTAGGGTTAGGGTTAGGGTTAGGGTTAGGGTTAAGGTTAGGGTTAGGGTTACGGTTAGGGTTAGGGTTAGGTTTAGGGCTAGGGTTATGGTTATGTACCTGCCATGCACAGATGATGTTGAGTTCCGTTTAGGGTTAGGCCTCTTAGGGTCACGATTAGGTTTAGGGTTAGAGTTAGGGTTAGGGTTAGGGTTAGGGTTAGGGTTAGGTACATGCCAAGCAGAGCTGAGGTTTTGAGTTCCGTTTAGGGTTAGGTCTCTTAGGGTTAGGGTTAGGGTTAGATTAGGGTTAGGCTTAGGGTTAGGGTTAGGTACATTCCATGCACAGCTGAGGTTTAGAGTTCCGTTTAGGGTTAGGTCTTTTAGGGTTAGGGTTCCGTTTAGGGTTAGGGTTAGGGTTAGGTACATGCCATGCACAGCTGAGGTTTTGAGTTCCGTTTAGGGTTAGGTCTCTTAGGGTTAGGGTTAGGGTTAGGGATAGGGTTAGGGTTAGGTACATGCCATGCACAGCTGAGGTTTTGAGTTCCGTTTAGGGTTAGGTCTCTTAGGGTTAGGGTTAGGGTTAGGGTTAGGGTTAGGGTTAGGGTTAGGGTTAGGGTTAGGGTTAGGGTTAGGGTTATGTACATGCCATGCACAGCTGAGGTTTAGAGTTCCGTTTAGGGTTAGGTCTCTTAGGGTTAGGGTTAGGGTTAGGGTTAGGGTTAGGGTTAGGGTTAGGGTTAGGGTTAGGGTTAGGGTTAGGGTTAGGGTTAGGGTTATGTACCTGCCATGCACAGCTGAGGTTGAGTTCCGTTTAGGGTTAGGCCTCTTAGTGTCAGGATTAGGTTTAGGGTTAGGGTTAGGGTTAGGTACATGCCATGCACAGCTGAGGTTTTGAATTCCGTTTAGGGTTAGGTCTCTTAGGGTTAGGGTTAGGGTTAGGGTTAGGGTTAGGGTTAGGGTTAGGGTTAGGGTTAGGGTTAGGGTTAGGATTAGGGTTAGGGTTAGGGTTAGGGTTAGGGTTATGTACATGCCATGCACAGCTGAGGTTTTGAGTTCCGTGTAGCGTTAGGTCTTTTAGGGTTAGGGTTAGGGTTAGGGTTAGGTTTAGGATTAGGGTTAGGGTTAGGGTTAGGGTTAGGGATAGGTACATGCCATGCACAACTGAGGTTTAGAGTTCCGTTTAGGGTTAGGTCTCTTAGGGTTAGGGTTAAGGTTAGGGTTAGGGTTAGGGTTAGGGTTAGGGTTAGGTACATGCCATGCACAGCTGAGGTTTTGAATTCCGTTTAGGGTTAGGTCTCTTAGGGTTAGGGTTAGGGTTAGGGTTAAGGTTAGGGTTAGGGTTAGGTTTAGGGTTAGGGTTAGGGTCAGGGTTAGGGATAGGGTTAGGGTTAGGGTTAGAGTTAGTGTTAGGGTTAGGTACATGCCATGCACAGCTGAGGTTTAGAGTTCCGTTTAGGGTTTGGTCTCTTAGGGTTAGGGTTAAGGTTAGGGTTAGGGTTAGGGTTAGGGTTAGGGTTAGGGTTAGGTACATGCCATGCACAGCTGTAGGTTTAGAGTTCCGTTTAGGGTTAGGTCTTTTAAGGTTAGGGTTAGGGTTAGGGTTAGGGTTAGGGTTAGGGTTAGGGTTAGGGTTAGGGTTAGGTACATGCCATGCACAGCTGAAGTTTAGAGTTCCGTTTATGGTTAGGTCTCTTAGGGTTAGGGTTAGGGTTAGGGTTAGGGTTAGGGTTAGGGTTAGGGTTAGGGTTAGGGTTAGGGTTAGGTTTAGGGCTAGGGTTATGGTTATGTACCTGCCATGCAGCGCTGATGTTGAGTTCCGTTTAGCGTTAGGCCTCTTAGTGTCAGGATTAGAGTTAGGGTTAGGGTTAGGGTTAGGGTTAGGGTTAGGGTTAGGGTTAGGGTTAGGTACATGCCAAGCAGAGCTGAGGTTTTGAGTTCCGTTTAGGGTTAGGTCTCTTAGGGTTAGGGTTAGACTTAGGGTTAGGGTTAGGGTTAGGGTTAGGGTTAGGGTTAGGGTTAGGTACATGCCATGCACAGCTGAGGTTTAGAGTTCCGTGTAGGGTTAGGTCTTTTAGGGTTAGGGTTAGGGTTAGGGTTAGGGTTAGGGTTAGGGTTAGGGTTAGGGTTAGGGTTAGGGTTAGGGTTAGGGTTAGGGTTAAGGTTAAGGTTAGGGTTAGGGTTAGGGTTAGGGTTACGTACATGCCATGCACAGCTGAGGTTTAGAGTTGCGTTTAGGGTTCCGCCTATTAGGGTTAGGTTTAGGGTTAGGTACATGCCATGCACAGCTGAGGTTTTGAGTTCCGTTTAGGGTTAGGTCACTTAGACTTAGGGTTTAGATTAGAGTTAGGGTTAGGGTTAGGGTTAGGGTTAGGGTTAGGGTTAGGGTTAGGGTTAGGGTTAGGGTTAGGGTTAAGGTTAAGGTTAGGTTATGGTTAGGGTTAGGGTTAGGTACATGCCATGCACAGCTGAGGTTTAGAGTTGCGTTTAGGGTTCCGCCTATTAGGGTTAGGTTTAGGGTTAGGTACATGCCATGCACAGCTGAGGTTTTGAGTTCCGTTTAGGGTTAGGTCACTTAGACTTAGGGTTTAGATTAGAGTTAGGGTTAGGGTTAGGGTTTAGGTTAGGGTTAGGGTCAGGGTTAGGGTTAGGGTTAGGGTTAGGTACATGCCATGCACAGCTGAGGTTTAGAGTTCTGTTTAGGGTTAGGCCTCTTAGGGTCAGGATTAGGGTTAGGGTTAGGGTTAGGGTTAGGGTTAGGTACATGCCATGCACAGCTGAGGTTTAGAGTTCCGTTTAGGGTTAGGCCTCTTAGGGTCAGGGTTAGGGTTAGGGTTAGGATTAGGGTTAGGGTTAGGTTTAGGGTTAGGTTTAGGGTTAGGGTTAGTGTAAGGTACATGCCATGCACAGCTGAGGTTTAGAATTCCATCAAGGGTTAGGCCTCTTAGGGTTAGGTTTAGGGATAGGGTTAGGGTTAGGGTTAGGGTTAGGGTTAGGGTTAGGGTTAGGGTTAGGGTTAGGGTTAGGTCCATGCCATGCACAGCTCAGGTTTAGAGCTCCGTCAAGGGTTAGGCCTCTTAGGGTCAGGATTAGGTTTAGGGTCAGGATTAGGGTTAGGATTAGGGTTAGAGTTAGGGTTAGTGTTAGGGTTAGGATTAGGTACATGCCATGCACAGCTGAGGTTTAGAGTTCCGTTTAGGGTTAGGTCTCTTAGGGTCATGATTAGGGTTAGGTTTAGGATTAGGGTTAGGGTTAGCGTTAGGGCTAGGGTTAGGGTTAGTGTTAGGTACATGCCATGCACAGCTGAGGTTTAGAGTTCCGTTTATGGTTAGGTCTCTTAGGGTTAGGGTTAGGGTTAGGGTTAGGGTTAGGGTTAGGGTTAGGGTTAGGGTTAGGGTTAGGGTTAGGTACATGCCAAGCACAGATGAGGTTTTGAGTTCCGTTTAGGGTTAGGTCTCTTAGGGTTAGGGTTAGGGTTAGGGTTAGGGTTAGGTACATGCCATGCACAGCTGAGGTTTAGAGTTCCGTTTAGGGTTAGGTCTTTTAGGGTTAGGGTTAGGGTTAGGGCTAGGATTAGGGTTAGGTACATGCCATGCACAGCTGAGGTTTTGAGTTCCGTTTAGGGTTAGGTCTCTTAGGGTTAGGGTTAGGGTTAGGGATAGGGTTAGGGTTAGGTACATGCCATGCACAGCTGAGGTTTAGAGTTCCGTTTAGGGTTAGGTCTTTTAGGGTTAGGGTTAGGGTTAGGGCTAGGATTAGGGTTAGGTACATGCCATGCACAGCTGAGGTTTT
>NW_026599599.1:605000-607500 GCF_023634155.1 Falco peregrinus | reverse complement strand
GGGTTAGGGTTAGGGTTAGGGTTAGGGTTAGGTACATGCCATGCACAGCTGAGGTTTAGAGTTGCGTTTAGGGTTAGGCCTCTTAGGGTGAGGGTTAAGGTTAAGGTTAGGGTTATGGTTAGGGTTAGGGTTACGTACATGCCATGCACAGCTGAGGTTTAGAGTTGCGTTTAGGGTTACGCCTATTAGGGTTAGGATTAGGGTTAGGTTTAGGGTTAGGGTTAGGGTTAGGATTACGTACATTCCATGCACAGCTGAGGTTTAGAGTTGCGTTTAGGGTTAGGCCTCTTAGGTTTAGGGTTAGGGTTAGGGTTAGGGTTAGGGTTAGGGTTAGGGTTAGGGTTAGGGTTAGGGTTAGGGTTAGGGTTAGGGTTAGGGTTAGGGTTAGGGTTAGGGTTAGGGTTAGGTCCATGCCATGCACAGCTGAGGTTTTGAGTTCCATGTAGGGTTAGGTCTCTTAGGGTTAGGGTTAGGCTTAGGCTTAGGCTTAGGCTTAGGGTTAGGGTTAGGGTTAGGGTTAGGGTTAGGGTTAGGGTTAGGTACATGCCATTCACAGCTGAGGTTTAGAGTTCCGTTTAGGGTTAGGCCTCTTAGGGTCAGGGTTAGGGTTAGGGTTAGGATTAGGGTTAGGGTTAGGTTTAGGGTTAGGGTTAGGGTTAGGGTTAGGTACATGCCATTCACAGCTGAGGTTTAGAGTTCCGTTTAGGGTTAGGCCTCTTAGGGACATGATTAGGGTTAGGTTTAGGATTAGGGTTAGGGTTAGCGTTAGGGCTAGGGTTAGGGTTAGTGTTAGGTACATGCCATGCACAGCTGAGGTTTAGAATTCCATCAAGGGTTAGGCCTCTTGGGGTCAGGATTAGGGTTAGGTTTAGGGTTAGGGTTAGGGTTAGGGTTAGGATTAGGGTTAGGGTTACGGACATGCCATGCACAGCTGAGGTTTAGAGTTGCGTTTAGGGTTAGGCTTCTTAGGGTTACGGTTAGGGTTAGGGTTAGGGTTAGGGTTAGGGTTATGTACATGCCATGCACAGCTGAGGTTTAGAGTTCTGTTTGGGGTTAGGCCTCTTAGGGTCAGGATTAGGGTTAGGTTTAGGATTAGGGTTAGGGTTAGGGTTAGGTACATGCCATTCACAGCTGAGGTTTAGAGTTCCGTTTAGAGTTAGGCCTCTTAGGGACATGATTAGGGTTAGGTTTAGGATTAGGGTTAGGGTTAGCGTTAGGGCTAGGGTTAGGGTTAGTGTTAGGTACATGCCATGCACAGCTGAGGTTTAGAATTCCATCAAGGGTTAGGCCTCTTGGGGTCAGGATTAGGGTTAGGTTTAGGGTTAGGGTTAGGGTTAGGGTTAGGATTAGGGTTAGGGTTACGGACATGCCATGCACAGCTGAGGTTTAGAGTTGCGTTTAGGGTTAGGCTTCTTAGGGTTACGGTTAGGGTTAGGGTTAGGGTTAGGGTTAGGGTTATGTACATGCCATGCACAGCTGAGGTTTAGAGTTCTGTTTGGGGTTAGGCCTCTTAGGGTCAGGATTAGGGTTAGGTTTAGGATTAGGGTTAGGGTTAGGGTTAGGGTTAGGGTTAGGCTTAGGCTTAGGGTTAGGGTTAGGTTTAGGGTTAGCGTTAGGGTTAGGGTTAGGGTTAGGTACATGCCATGCACAGCTGAGGTTTAGAGTTCCGTTTAGGGTTAGGCCTCTTAGGGTCAGGGTTAGGGTTAGGGTTAGGATTAGGGTTAGGGTTAGGTTTAGGGTTAGGTTTAGGGTTAGGGTTAGTGTAAGGTACATGCCATGCACAGCTGAGGTTTAGAATTCCATCAAGGGTTAGGCCTCTTGGGGTCAGGATTAGGGTTAGGTTTAGGGTTAGGGTTAGGGTTAGGACTAGGGTTAGGGTTAGGGTTACGTACATGCCATGCACAGCTGAGGTTTAGAGTTCCATCTAGGGTTAGGCCTCTTAGGGTCATGATTAGGGTTAGGTTTAGGATTAGGGTTAGGGTTAGCGTTAGGGCTAGGGTTAGGGTTAGTGTTAGGTACATGCCATGCACAGCTGAGGTTTAGAGTTCTGTTTAGGGTTAGGCCTCTTAGGGTCAGGATTAGGGTTAGGTTTAGGGTTAGGGTTAGGGTTAGGGTTAGGATTAGGGTTAGGGTTACGGACATGCCATGCACAGCTGAGGTTTAGAGTTGCGTTTAGGGTTAGGCCTCTTAGGGTGAGGGTTAAGGTTAAGGTTAGGGTTATGGTTAGGGTTAGGGTTACGTACATGCCATGCACAGCTGAGGTTTAGAGTTGCGTTTAGGGTTACGCCTATTAGGGTTAGGATTAGGGTTAGGTTTAGGGTTAGGGTTAAGGTTAGGATTACGTACATTCCATGCACAGCTGAGGTTTAGAGTTGCGTTTAGGGTTAGGCCTCTTAGGTTTAGGGTTAGGGTTAGGGTTAGGGTTAGGGTTAGGGTTAGGGTTAGGGTTAGGGTTAGGGTTAGGGTTAGGGTTAGGGTTAGGGTTAGGGTTAGGGTTAGG
>NW_026599599.1:597500-600000 GCF_023634155.1 Falco peregrinus | reverse complement strand
TTAGGGTTAGGTTTAGGGTTAGGGTTAGGGTTAGGGCTAGGGTTAGGGTTAGGTTTACGAACATGCCATGCACAGCTGAGGTTTAGAGTTCCATCTAGCGTTAGGCCTCTTAGGGTCACGTTTAGGGTTAGGTTTAGGATTAGGGTTAGGGTTAGGGTTAGGGTTAGGGTTAGGGTTAGGTACATGCCATGCACAGCTGAGGTTTAGAGTTCCGTCTAGGGTTAGGCCTCTTAGGGTCAGGATTAGGGTTAGGTTTAGGATTAGGATTAGGGTTAGGGTTAGGTACATGCCATGCACAGCTGAGGTTTAGAGTTCTGTTTAGGGTTAGGCCTCTTAGGGTCAGGATTAGGGTTAGGGTTAGGGTTAGGGTTAGGGTTAGGGTTAGGGTTAGGTACATGCCATGTACAGCTGAGGTTTAGAGTTCTGTTTAGGGTTACGCCTCTTAGGGTTAGGGTTAGGGTTAGGGTTAGGGTTAGGGTTAGGGTTAGGGTTAGGGTTAGGGTTAGGGTTAGGGTTAGGGTTAGGGTTAGGGTTAGGGTTAGGGTTAGGTCCATGCCATGCACAGCTGTGGTTTAGAGTTCCGTTTAGGGTTAGGCCTCTTAGGGTTAGGTTAGGGTTAGGGTTAGGGTTAGGGTTAGGGTTAGGGTTAGGGTTAGGGTTAGGTTTAGAGTTAGGGTTAGGGTTATGTACATGCCATGCACAGCTGAGGTTTAGAGTTCTGTTTAGGGTTAGGCCTCTTAGGGTCAGGATTAGGCTTAGGTTTAGGATTAGGGTTAGGGTTAGGGTTAGGGTTAGGGTTAGGGTTAGGTTTATGTACATGCCATGCACTGCTGAGGTTTAGAGTTGCGTTTAGGTTTACGCCTATTAGGGTTAGGATTAGGGTTAGGTTTAGGGTTAGGGTTAGGGTTAGGATTACGTACATTCCATGCAGAGCTGAGGTTTAGAGTTGCGTTTAGGGTTAGGCCTCTTAGGGTTAGGGTTAGGGTTAGGGTTAGGGTTAGGGTTAGGGTTAGGGTTAGGGTTAGGGTTAGGGTTAGGGTTAGGGTTAGGGTTAGGGTTAGGGTTAGGGTTAGGGTTAGGGTTAGGGTTAGGTCCATGCCATGCACAGCTGTGGTTTAGAGTTCCGTTTAGGGTTAGGCCTCTTAGGGTTAGGTTAGGGTTAGGGTTAGGGTTAGGGTTAGGGTTAGGGTTAGGGTTAGGGTTAGGGTTAGGGTTAGGGTTAGGTACATGCCATGCACAGCTGAGGTTTAGAGTTCCGTTTAGGGTTAGGCTTCTTAGGGTTAGGGTTAGGGTTAGGGTTAGGGTTAGGGTTAGGGTTAGGGTTAGGGTTAGGTTTATGTACATGCCATGCACAGCTGAGGTTTAGAGTTCTGTTTAGGGTTAGGCCTCTTAGGGTCAGGATTAGGGTTAGGTTTAGGGTTAGTGCTAGGGTTAGTGTTAGGGTTAGGGTTAGGGTTAGGTACATGCCATGCACAGCTGAGGTTTAGAGTTGCGTTTAGGGTTAGGCCTCTTAGGGTGAGGGTTAAGGTTAAGGTTAGGGTTATGGTTAGGGTTAGGGTTACGTACATGCCATGCACAGCTGAGGTTTAGAGCTCCGTTTAGGGTTACGCCTATTAGGGTTAGGATTAGGGTTAGGGTTAGGGTTAGGGTTAGGGTTAGGGTTAGGGTTAGGGTTAGGGTTAGGGTTAGGGTTAGGTCCATGCCATGCACAGCTCAGGTTTAGAGCTCCGTCAAGGGTTAGGCCTCTTAGGGTCAGGATTAGGTTTAGGGTCAGGATTAGGGTTAGGATTAGGGTTAGAGTTAGTGTTAGGGTTAGGGTTAGGGTTAGGTATATGCCATGCACAACTGAGGTTTAGAGTTCCGTTTAGGGTTAGGTCTCTTAGGGTTAGGGTTAGGTTCAGGGTTTGGGTTAGGGTTAGGGTTAGGGTTAGGGTTAGGGTTAGGGTTAGGGTTAGGGTTAGGGTTAGGGTTAGGGTTAGGGTTAGGGTTAGGGTTAGGTCCATGCCATGCACAGCTGAGGTTTTGAGTTCCGTGTAGGGTTAGGTGTCTTAGGGTTAGGGTTAGGGTTAGGCTTAGGCTTAGGGTTAGGGTTAGGTTTAGGGTTAGGGTTAGGGTTAGGGTCAGGGTTAGGTACATGCCATGCACAGCTGAGGTTTAGAGTTCCGTTTAGGGTTAGGCCTCTTAGGGTCAGGGTTAGGGTTAGGGTTAGGATTAGGGTTAGGGTTAGGTTTAGGTTTAGGTTTAGGGTTAGGGTTAGGGTTAGTGTAAGGTACATGCCATGCACAGCTGAGGTTTAGAATTCCATCAAGGGTTAGGCCTCTTGGGGTCAGGATTAGGGTTAGGTTTAGGGTTAGGGTTAGGGTTAGGGCTAGGGTTAGGGTTAGGTTTACGAACATGCCATGCACAGCTGAGGTTTAGAGTTCCATCTAGGGTTAGGCCTCTTAGGGTCACGTTTAGGGTTAGGTTTAGGATTAGGGTTAGGGTTAGCGTTAGGGTTAGG
>NW_026599599.1:580000-585000 GCF_023634155.1 Falco peregrinus | reverse complement strand
GTACATGCCATGTACAGCTGAGGTTTAGAGTTCTGTTTAGGGTTACGCCTCTTAGGGTTAGGGTTAGGGTTAGGGTTAGGGTTAGGGTTAGGGTTAGGGTTAGGGTTAGGGTTAGGGTTAGGGTTAGGGTTAGGGTTAGGGTTAGGTCCATGCCATGCACAGCTGTGGTTTAGAGTTCCGTTTAGGGTTAGGCCTCTTAGGGTTAGGTTAGGGTTAGGGTTAGGGTTAGGGTTAGGGTTAGGGTTAGGGTTAGGGTTAGGGTTAGGGTTAGGGTTAGGGTTAGGGTTAGGGTTAGGTCCATGCCATGCACAGCTCAGGTTTAGAGCTCCGTCAAGGGTTAGGCCTCTTAGGGTCAGGATTAGGTTTAGGGTCAGGATTAGGGTTAGGATTAGGGTTAGAGTTAATGTTAGGGTTAGGGTTAGGGTTAGGTACATGCCATGCACAGCTGAGGTTTAGAGTTCCGTTTAGGGTTAGGTCTCTTAGGGTTAGGGTTAGGGTTAGGGTTAGGGTTAGGGTTAGGGTTAGGGTTAGGGTTAGGGTTAGGGTTAGGTCCATGCCATGCACAGCTGAGGTTTTGAGTTCCGTGTAGGGTTAGGTCTCTTAGGGTTAGGGTTAGGCTTAGGCTTAGGCTTAGGGTTAGGGTTAGGTTTAGGGTTAGGGTTAGGGTTAGGGTTAGGGTTAGGTACATGCCATGCACAGCTGAGGTTTAGAGTTCCTTTTAGGGTTAGGCCTCTTAGGGTCAGGGTTAGGGTTAGGGTTAGGGTTAGGGTTAGGGTTAGGGTTAGGGTTAGGGTTACGGACATGCCATGCACAGCTGAGGTTTAGAGTTGCGTTTAGGGTTAGGCTTCTTAGGGTTACGGTTAGGGTTAGGGTTAGGGTTAGGGTTAGGGTTAGGGTTAGGGTTATGTACATGCCATGCACAGCTGAGGTTTAGAGTTCTGTTTAGGGTTAGGCCTCTTAGGGTCAGGATTAGGGTTAGGTTTAGGATTAGGGTTAGGGTTAGGGTTAGGGTTAGGGTTAGGGTTAGGTACATGCCATGCACAGCTGAGGTTTAGAGTTGCGTTTAGGGTTAGGCCTCTTAGGGTGAGGGTTAAGGTTAAGGTTAGGGTTATGGTTAGGGTTAGGATTACGTACATGCCATGCACAGCTGAGGTTTAGAGTTGCGTTTAGGGTTACGCCTATTAGGGTTAGGGTTAGGGTTAGGGTTAGGGTTAGGTACATGCCATGTACAGCTGAGGTTTAGAGTTCTGTTTAGGGTTACGCCTCTTAGGGTTAGGGTTAGGGTTAGGGTTAGGGTTAGGGTTAGGGTTAGGGTTAGGGTTAGGGTTAGGGTTAGGGTTAGGGTTAGGGTTAGGGTTAGGGTTAGGTCCATGCCATGCACAGCTGTGGTTTAGAGTTCCGTTTAGGGTTAGGCCTCTTAGGGTTAGGTTAGGGTTAGGGTTAGGGTTAGGGTTAGGGTTAGGGTTAGGGTTAGGGTTAGGGTTAGGGTTAGGGTTAGGGTTAGGGTTAGGTCCATGCCATGCACAGCTCAGGTTTAGAGCTCCGTCAAGGGTTAGGCCTCTTAGGGTCAGGATTAGGTTTAGGGTCAGGATTAGGGTTAGGATTAGGGTTAGAGTTAATGTTAGGGTTAGGGTTAGGGTTAGGTACATGCCATGCACAGCTGAGGTTTAGAGTTCCGTTTAGGGTTAGGTCTCTTAGGGTTAGGGTTAGGGTTAGGGTTAGGGTTAGGGTTAGGGTTAGGGTTAGGGTTAGGGTTAGGGTTAGGTCCATGCCATGCACAGCTGAGGTTTTGAGTTCCGTGTAGGGTTAGGTCTCTTAGGGTTAGGGTTAGGCTTAGGCTTAGGCTTAGGGTTAGGGTTAGGTTTAGGGTTAGGGTTAGGGTTAGGGTTAGGGTTAGGTACATGCCATGCACAGCTGAGGTTTAGAGTTCCTTTTAGGGTTAGGCCTCTTAGGGTCAGGGTTAGGGTTAGGGTTAGGATTAGGGTTAGGGTTAGGTTTAGGGTTAGGGTTAGGGTTAGGGTTAGTGTAAGGTACATGCCATGCACAGCTGAGGTTTAGAATTCCATCAAGGGTTAGGCCTCTTGGGGTCAGGATTAGGGTTAGGTTTAGGGTTAGGGTTAGGGTTAGGGCTAGGGTTAGGGTTAGGTTTACGTACATGCCATGCACAGCTGAGGTTTAGAGTTCCATCTAGGGTTAGGCCTCTTAGGGTCACGATTAGGATTAGGTTTAGGATTAGGGTTAGGGTTAGCGTTAGGGTTAGGGTTAGGGTTAGGTACATGCCATGCACAGCTGAGGTTTAGAGTTCCGTTTAGGGTTAGGTCTCTTAGGGTTAGGGTTAGGGTTAGGGTTAGGGTTAGGGTTAGGGTTAGGGTTAGGGTTAGGGTTAGGGTTAGGGTTAGGGTTAGGGTTAGGGTTAGGGTTAGGGTTAGGTACATGCCATGCACAGCTGACGTTTAGAGTTCCGTTTTGGGTTCGGCCTCTTAGGGTCAGGGTTAGGGTTAGGGTTAGGGTTAGGGTTAGGGTTAGGTACATGCCATGCACAGCTGAGGTTTAGAGTTCCGTTTAGGGTTAGGCCTCTTAGGGTTAGGGTTAGGGTTAGGGTTAGGGTTAGGGTTATGTACATGCCATGCACAGCTGAGGTTTAGAGTTCCGTCAAGGGTTAGGACCCTTGGGTCAGGATTAGGGTTAGGGTTAGGGTTAGGGTTAGGGGTAGGGTTAGGGTTAGGGTTAGGGTTACGTACATGCCATGCACAGCTGAAGTTTAGAGTTGCGTTTAGGGTTAGGCCTCTTAGGGTTAGGGTTAAGGTTAGGTTTAGGGTTAGGGTTAGGGTTAGGGTTAGGGTTAGGGTTAGGGTTAGGTCCATGCCATGCACAGCTCAGGTTTAGAGCTCCGTTTTGGGTTAGGCCTCTTAGGGTTAGGGTTAAGGTTAGGTTTAGGGTTAGGGTTAGGGTTAGGGTTAGGGTTAGGGTTAGGGTTAGGGTTAGGGTTAGGGTTAGGGTTAGGGTTAGGTCCATGCCATGCACAGCTGTGGTTTAGAGTTCCGTTTAGGGTTAGGCCTCTTAGGGTTAGGTTAGGGTTAGGGTTAGGGTTACGGTTAGGGTTAGGGTTAGGGTTAGGGTTAGGGTTAGGGTTAGGGTTAGGGTTAGGGTTAGGGTTAGGGTTAGGGTTAGGGTTAGGTCCATGCCATGCACAGCTCAGGTTTAGAGCTCCGTCAAGGGTTAGGCCTCTTAGGGTCAGGATTAGGTTTAGGGTCAGGATTAGGGTTAGGATTAGGGTTAGAGTTAGTGTTAGGGTTAGGGTTAGGGTTAGGTACATGCCATGCACAGCTGAGGTTTAGAGTTCCGTTTAGGGTTAGGTCTCTTAGGGTTAGGGTTAGGGTTAGGGTTAGGGTTAGGGTTAGGTTTAGGGTTACGGACATGCCATGCACAGCTGAGGTTTAGAGTTGCGTTTAGGGTTAGGCTTCTTAGGGTTACGGTTAGGGTTAGGGTTAGGTTTAGGGTTAGGGTTAGGGTTAGGGTTAGGGTTAGGGTTATGTACATGCCATGCACAGCTGAGGTTTAGAGTTCCGTCAAGGGTTAGGCCTCTTAGGGTCAGGATTAGGGTTAGGGTTAGGGTTCGGGTTAGCGTTAGGGTTAGTGTTAGGGATAGGGTTAGGGTTAGAGTTAGGGTTATGTACATGCCATGCACAGCTGAGGTTTTGAGTTCCGTTTAGGGTTAGGTCACTTAGACTTAGGGTTTAGATTAGAGTTAGGGTTAGGGTTAGGGTTTAGGTTAGGGTTAGGGTCAGGGTTAGGGTTAGGGTTAGGGTTAGGTACATGCCATGCACAGCTGAGGTTTAGAGTTCTGTTTAGGGTTAGGCCTCTTAGGGTCAGGATTAGGGTTAGGGTTAGGGTTAGGGTTAGGGTTAGGGTTAGGTACATGCCATGTACAGCTGAGGTTTAGAGTTCTGTTTAGGGTTACGCCTCTTAGGGTTAGGGTTAGGGTTAGGGTTAGGGTTAGGGTTAGGGTTAGGGTTAGGGTTAGGGTTAGGGTTAGGGTTAGGGTTAGGGTTAGGGTTAGGGTTAGGGTTAGGGTTAGGTCCATGCCATGCACAGCTGTGGTTTAGAGTTCCGTTTAGGGTTAGGCCTCTTAGGGTTAGGTTAGGGTTAGGGTTAGGGTTAGGGTTAGGGTTAGGGTTAGGGTTAGGGTTAGGGTTAGGGTTAGGGTTAGGGTTATGTACATGCCATGCACAGCTGAGGTTTAGAGTTCTGTTTAGGGTTAGGCCTCTTAGGGTCAGGATTAGGGTTAGGTTTAGGATTAGGGTTAGGGTTAGGGTTAGGGTTAGGGTTAGGGTTAGGTACATGCCATGCACAGCTGAGGTTTAGAGTTGCGTTTAGGGTTAGGCCTCTTAGGGTGAGGGTTAAGGTTAAGGTTAGGGTTATGGTTAGGGTTAGGATTACGTACATGCCATGCACAGCTGAGGTTTAGAGTTGCGTTTAGGGTTACGCCTATTAGGGTTAGGGTTAGGGTTAGGGTTAGGGTTAGGTACATGCCATGTACAGCTGAGGTTTAGAGTTCTGTTTAGGGTTACGCCTCTTAGGGTTAGGGTTAGGGTTAGGGTTAGGGTTAGGGTTAGGGTTAGGGTTAGGGTTAGGGTTAGGGTTAGGGTTAGGGTTAGGGTTAGGGTTAGGGTTAGGTCCATGCCATGCACAGCTGTGGTTTAGAGTTCCGTTTAGGGTTAGGCCTCTTAGGGTTAGGTTAGGGTTAGGGTTAGGGTTAGGGTTAGGGTTAGGGTTAGGGTTAGGGTTAGGGTTAGGGTTAGGGTTAGGGTTAGGGTTAGGTCCATGCCATGCACAGCTCAGGTTTAGAGCTCCGTCAAGGGTTAGGCCTCTTAGGGTCAGGATTAGGTTTAGGGTCAGGATTAGGGTTAGGATTAGGGTTAGAGTTAATGTTAGGGTTAGGGTTAGGGTTAGGTACATGCCATGCACAGCTGAGGTTTAGAGTTCCGTTTAGGGTTAGG
>NW_026599599.1:567500-570000 GCF_023634155.1 Falco peregrinus | reverse complement strand
GGTTAGGGTTAGGTACATGCCATGTACAGCTGAGGTTTAGAGTTCTGTTTAGGGTTACGCCTCTTAGGGTTAGGGTTAGGGTTAGGGTTAGGGTTAGGGTTAGGGTTAGGGTTAGGGTTAGGGTTAGGTCCATGCCATGCACAGCTGAGGTTTTGAGTTCCGTGTAGGGTTAGGTCTCTTAGGGTTAGGGTTAGGCTTAGGCTTAGGCTTAGGGTTAGGGTTAGGTTTAGGGTTAGGGTTAGGGTTAGGGTTAGGGTTAGGTACATGCCATGCACAGCTGAGGTTTAGAGTTCCGTTTAGGGTTAGGCCTCTTAGGGTCAGGGTTAGGGTTAGGGTTAGGATTAGGGTTAGGGTTAGGTTTAGGGTTAGGGTTAGGGTTAGGGTTAGTGTAAGGTACATGCCATGCACAGCTGAGGTTTAGAATTCCATCAAGGGTTAGGCCTCTTGGGGTCAGGATTAGGGTTAGGTTTAGGGTTAGGGTTAGGGTTAGGGCTAGGGTTAGGGTTAGGTTTACGTACATGCCATGCACAGCTGAGGTTTAGAGTTCCATCTAGGGTTAGGCCTCTTAGGGTCACGATTAGGATTAGGTTTAGGATTAGGGTTAGGGTTAGCGTTAGGGTTAGGGTTAGGGTTAGGTACATGCCATGCACAGCTGAGGTTTAGAGTTCCGTTTAGGGTTAGGTCTCTTAGGGTTAGGGTTAGGGTTAGGGTTAGGGTTAGGGTTAGGGTTAGGGTTAGGGTTAGGGTTAGGGTTAGGGTTAGGGTTAGGGTTAGGGTTAGGTACATGCCATGCACAGCTGACGTTTAGAGTTCCGTTTTGGGTTCGGCCTCTTAGGGTCAGGGTTAGGGTTAGGGTTAGGGTTAGGGTTAGGGTTAGGTACATGCCATGCACAGCTGAGGTTTAGAGTTCCGTTTAGGGTTAGGCCTCTTAGGGTTAGGGTTAGGGTTAGGGTTAGGGTTAGGGTTATGTACATGCCATGCACAGCTGAGGTTTAGAGTTCCGTCAAGGGTTAGGACCCTTGGGTCAGGATTAGGGTTAGGGTTAGGGTTAGGGTTAGGGGTAGGGTTAGGGTTAGGGTTAGGGTTACGTACATGCCATGCACAGCTGAAGTTTAGAGTTGCGTTTAGGGTTAGGCCTCTTAGGGTTAGGGTTAAGGTTAGGTTTAGGGTTAGGGTTAGGGTTAGGGTTAGGGTTAGGGTTAGGGTTAAGTGCATGCCATGCACAGCTGAGGTTTAGAGTTCCGTTTTGGGTTAGGCCTCTTAGGGTTAGGGTTAAGGTTAGGTTTAGGGTTAGGGTTAGGGTTAGGGTTAGGGTTAGGGTTAGGGTTAGGGTTAGGGTTATGTACATGCCATGCACAGCTGAGGTTTTGAGTTCCGTTTAGGGTTAGGTCACTTAGACTTAGGGTTTAGATTAGAGTTAGGGTTAGGGTTAGGGTTTAGGTTAGGGTTAGGGTCAGGGTTAGGGTTAGGGTTAGGGTTAGGTACATGCCATGCACAGCTGAGGTTTAGAGTTCTGTTCAGGGTTAGGCCTCTTAGGGTCAGGATTAGGGTTAGGGTTAGGGTTAGGGTTAGGGTTAGGGTTAGGGTTAGGTACATGCCATGTACAGCTGAGGTTTAGAGTTCTGTTTAGGGTTACGCCTCTTAGGGTTAGGGTTAGGGTTAGGGTTAGGGTTAGGGTTAGGGTTAGGGTTAGGGTTACGGTTAGGGTTAGGGTTAGGTCCATGCCATGCACAGCTGTGGTTTAGAGTTCCGTTTAGGGTTAGGCCTCTTAGGGTTAGGTTAGGGTTAGGGTTAGGGTTAGGGTTAGGGTTAGGGTTAGGGTTAGGGTTAGGGTTAGGGTTAGGGTTAGGGTTAGGGTTAGGGTTAGGGTTAGGGTTAGGGTTAGGTCCATGCCATGCACAGCTCAGGTTTAGAGCTCCGTCAAGGGTTAGGCCTCTTAGGGTCAGGATTAGGTTTAGGGTCAGGATTAGGGTTAGGATTAGGGTTAGAGTTAGTGTTAGGGTTAGGGTTAGGGTTAGGTACATGCCATGCACAGCTGAGGTTTAGAGTTCCGTTTAGGGTTAGGTCTCTTAGGGTTAGGGTTAGGGTTAGGGTTAGGGTTAGGGTTAGGGTTAGGTTTAGGGTTACGGACATGCCATGCACAGCTGAGGTTTAGAGTTGCGTTTAGGGTTAGGCTTCTTAGGGTTACGGTTAGGGTTAGGGTTAGGGTTAGGGTTAGGGTTAGGGTTAGGGTTATGTACATGCCATGCACAGCTGAGGTTTAGAGTTCCGTCAAGGGTTAGGCCTCTTAGGGTCAGGATTAGGGTTAGGGTTAGGGTTCGGGTTAGCGTTAGGGTTAGTGTTAGGGATAGGGTTAGGGTTAGAGTTAGGGTTATGTACATGCCATGCACAGCTGAGGTTTTGAGTTCCGTTTAGGGTTAGGTCACTTAGACTTAGGGTTTAGATTAGAGTTAGGGTTAGGGTTAGGGTTTAGGTTAGGGTTAGGGTCAGGGTTAGGGTT
>NW_026599599.1:555000-557500 GCF_023634155.1 Falco peregrinus | reverse complement strand
TAGGGTTAGGTTTAGGGTTAGGGTTAGGGTTAGGGTTAGGGTTAGGGTTAGGGTTAGGGTTATGTACATGCCATGCACAGCTGAGGTTTAGAGTTCCGTCAAGGGTTAGGCCTCTTAGGGTCAGGATTAGGGTTAGGGTTAGGGTTAGGTTTAGGGTTAGGGTTAGGGTTAGGGTTAGGGTTAGGGTTATGTACATGCCATGCACAGCTGAGGTTTAGAGTTCCGTCAAGGGTTAGGCCTCTTAGGGTCAGGATTAGGGTTAGGGTTAGTGTTAGGGTTAGGCTTAGGGTTAGGGTTAGGGTTAGGGTTAGGGTTAGGGTTAAGTGCATGCCATGTACAGCTGAGGTTTAGAGTTCCGTTTTAAGTTAGGCCTCTTAGGGTCAGGGTTAGGGTTAGGGTTAGCGTTAGGGTTAAGGTTAGGGTTAGGGTTAGGGTTAGGATTACCTACATGCCATGCACAGCTGAGGTTTAGAGTTGCGTTTAGGGTTAGGCCTCTTAGGGTTAGGGTTAAGGTTAGGGTTAGGGTTAGGGTTAGGATTACGGTTAGGGTTAGGGTTAGGGTTAGGGTTAGGGTTAGGGTTAGGGTTAGGGTTAGGGTTATGTACATGCCATGCACAGCTGAGGTTTAGAGTTCCGTCAAGGGTTAGGCCCCTTAGGGTCAGGATTAGAGTCAGTGTTAGGGTTAGCGTTAGGGTTAGTGTTAGGGTTAGGCTTAGGGTTGGGGTTAGGGTTAGGGTTAGGGTTAAGTGCATGCCATGCACAGCTGAGGTTTAGAGTTCCGTTTTAAGTTAGGCCTCTTAGGGTCAGGGTTAGGGTTAGGGTTAGCGTTAGGGTTAAGGTTAGGGTTAGGGTTAGGGTTAGGATTACCTACATGCCATGCACAGCTGAGGTTTAGAGTTGCGTTTAGGGTTAGGCCTCTTAGGGTTAGGGTTAAGGTTAGGGTTAGGGTTAGGGTTAGGGTTAGGGTTAGGGTTAGGGTTAGGGTTGGGGTTACGGTTACGGTTACGGTTACGGTTAAGTGCATGCCATGCACAGCTGAGGTTTAGAGTTGCGTTTAGGGTTAGGCCTCTTAGGGTTAGGGTTAGGGTAAGGGTTAGGGTTAAGGTTAGGATTAGGGTTAGGGTTAGGGTTAGGGTTAGGGTTAAGTGCATGCCATGCACAGCTGAGGTTTAGAGTTCCGTTTTGGGTTAGGTCACTTAGGGTTAGGGTTAGGGTTAGGGTTAGGGTTAGGGTTAGGGTTAAGTGCATGCCATGCACAGCTGAGGTTTAGAGTTCCGTTTTGGGTTAGGCCTCTTAGGGTTAGGGTTAGGGTTAGGGTTAGGGTTAGGGTTAGGGTTAGGGTTACGCACATGCCATGCACAGCTGAGGTTTAGAGTTGCGTTTAGGGTTAGGCCTCTTAGGGTCAGGATTAGGGTTAGGGTTAGGTTTCGGGTTAAGCGTTAGGGTTAGGGTTAGGGTTAGGGTTAGGGTTAGGTTTAGGGTTAGGGTTAGGGTTAGGGTTAGGGTTAGGGTTAGGGTTAGGGTTAGGGTTAGGTACATGCCATGCACAGCTGAGGTTTAGAGCTCCGTTTAGGGTTAGGTCTCTAAGAGTTAGGGTTAGGGTTAGGGTTAGGGTTAGGGTTAGGGTAAGGGTTAGGGTTATGTACCTGCCATGCACAGCTGAGGTTTAGAGTTCCGTTTAGGTTTAGGTCTCTTAGGGTTAGGGTTAGGGTTAGGGTTAGGGTTAGGGTTAGGGTTAGGGTTAGGGTTAGGGTTAGGGTTAGGGTTATGTACATGCCATGCACAGCTGAGGTTTAGAGTTCCGTCAAGGGTTAGGCCCCTTAGGGTCAGGATTAGAGTCAGGGTTAGGGTTAGCGTTAGGGTTAGTGTTAGGGTTAGGCTTAGGGTTGGGGTTAGGGTTAGGGTTAGGGTTAAGTGCATGCCATGCACAGCTGAGGTTTAGAGTTCCGTTTTAAGTTAGGCCTCTTAGGGTCAGGGTTAGGGTTAGGGTTAGCGTTAGGGTTAAGGTTAGGGTTAGGGTTAGGGTTAGGATTACCTACATGCCATGCACAGCTGAGGTTTAGAGTTGCGTTTAGGGTTAGGCCTCTTAGGGTTAGGGTTAAGGTTAGGGTTAGGGTTAGGGTTAGGGTTAGGGTTAGGGTTGGGGTTACGGTTACGGTTACGGTTACGGTTAAGTGCATGCCATGCACAGCTGAGGTTTAGAGTTGCTTTTAGGGTTAGGCCTCTTAGGGTTAGGGTTAGGGTTAGGGTTAGGGTTAAGGTTAGGATTAGGGTTAGGGTTAGGGTTAGGGTTAGGGTTAAGTGCATGCCATGCACAGCTGAGGTTTAGAGTTCCGTTTTGGGTTAGGTCACTTAGGGTTAGGGTTAGGGTTAGGGTTAGGGTTAGGGTTAGGGTTAAGTGCATGCCATGCACAGCTGAGGTTTAGAGTTCCGTTTTGGGTTAGGCCTCTTAGGGTTAGGGTTAGGGTTAGGGTTAGGGTTAGGGTTAGGGTTACGCACA
>NW_026599599.1:542500-550000 GCF_023634155.1 Falco peregrinus | reverse complement strand
AAGTTAGGGTTAGGGTTAGGGTTAGGGTTAGGGCTGAGTGCATGCCATGCACAGCTGAGGACTAGGGTTAGGGTTAGGGTTAGGGTTAAGTGCATGCAATGCACAGCTGAGGTTTAGAGTTCCGTTTTGTGTTAGGCCTCTTAGGGTCAGGGTTAGGGTTAGGGTTAGGGTTAGGGTTACGTACATGCCATGCACAGCTGAGGTTTAGAGTTGCGTTTAGAGTTAGGCCTCTTAGGGTTAGGGTTAGGGTTAGGGTTAGGGTTAGGGTTAGGGTTACGGTTAGGGTTAGGGTTAGGGTTAGGGTTAGGGTTGAGTGCATGCCATGCACAGCTGAGGTTTAGAGTTCCGTTTTGGGTTCGGCCTCTTAGGGTCAGGGTTAGGGTTAGGGTTAGGGTTAGGGTTAGGTACATGCCATGCACAGCTGAGGTTTAGAGTTGCGTTTAGGGTTAGGCCTCTTAGGGTCAGGATTAGGGTTAGGGTTAGGGTTCGGGTTAGCGTTAGGGTTAGGGTTAGGGTTAGGGTTAGGGTTAGGGTTAGGGTTAGGGTTAGGGTTAGGGTTAGGGTTAGGGTTAGGGTAAGGGTTAGGGTTATGTACCTGCCATGCACAGCTGAGGTTTAGAGTTCCGTTTAGGTTTAGGTCTCTTAGGGTCAGGGTTAGGATTAGGGTTAGGGTTAAAGTAAGGGTTAGGGTTAGGGTTAGGGTTAAGTGCATGCTATGCACAGCTGAGGTTTAGAGTTCCGTTTTGGGTTAGGCCTCTTAAGGTCAGGGTTAGGGTTAGGTTTAGGGTTAGGGTTAGGGTTAGGGTTAGGGTTAGGGTTAGGGTTAGGGTTATGTACATGCCATGCACAGCTGAGGTTTAGAGTTCCGTCAAGGGTTAGGCCTCTTAGGGTCAGGATTAGGGTTAGGGTTAGGGTTAGGTTTAGGGTTAGGGTTAGGGTTAGGGTTAGGGTTAGGGTTATGTACATGCCATGCACAGCTGAGGTTTAGAGTTCCGTCAAGGGTTAGGCCTCTTAGGGTCAGGATTAGTGTTAGGGTTAGTGTTAGGGTTAGGCTTAGGGTTAGGGTTAGGGTTAGGGTTAGGGTTAGGGTTAAGTGCATGCCATGCACAGCTGAGGTTTAGAGTTCCGTTTTAAGTTAGGCCTCTTAGGGTCAGGGTTAGGGTTAGGGTTAGCGTTAGGGTTAAGGTTAGGATTAGGGTTAGGGTTAGGATTACCTACATGCCATGCACAGCTGAGGTTTAGAGTTGCGTTTAGGGTTAGGCCTCTTAGGGTTAGGGTTAAGGTTAGGGTTAGGGTTAGGGTTAGGATTACGGTTAGGGTTAGGGTTAGGGTTAGGGTTAGGGTTAGGGTTAGGGTTAGGGTTAGGGTTATGTACATGCCATGCACAGCTGAGGTTTAGAGTTCCGTCAAGGGTTAGGCCCCTTAGGGTCAGGATTAGAGTCAGGGTTAGGGTTAGCGTTAGGGTTAGTGTTAGGGTTAGGCTTAGGGTTGGGGTTAGGGTTAGGGTTAGGGTTAAGTGCATGCCATGCACAGCTGAGGTTTAGAGTTCCGTTTTAAGTTAGGCCTCTTAGGGTCAGGGTTAGGGTTAGGGTTAGCGTTAGGGTTAAGGTTAGGGTTAGGGTTAGGGTTAGGATTACCTACATGCCATGCACAGCTGAGGTTTAGAGTTGCGTTTAGGGTTAGGCCTCTTAGGGTTAGGGTTAAGGTTAGGGTTAGGGTTAGGGTTAGGGTTAGGGTTAGGGTTAGGGTTAGGGTTGGGGTTACGGTTACGGTTACGGTTACGGTTAAGTGCATGCCATGCACAGCTGAGGTTTAGAGTTGCGTTTAGGGTTAGGCCTCTTAGGGTTTGGGTTAGGGTAAGGGTTAGGGTTAAGGTTAGGATTAGGGTTAGGGTTAGGGTTAGGGTTAGGGTTAAGTGCATGCCATGCACAGCTGAGGTTTAGAGTTCCGTTTTGGGTTAGGTCACTTAGGGTTAGGGTTAGGGTTAGGGTTAGGGTTAGGGTTAGGGTTAAGTGCATGCCATGCACAGCTGAGGTTTAGAGTTCCGTTTTGGGTTAGGCCTCTTAGGGTTAGGGTTAGGGTTAGGGTTAGGGTTAGGGTTAGGGTTAGGGTTAGGATTACGGTTAGGGTTAGGGTTAGGGTTAGGGTTAGGGTTAGGGTTAGGGTTAGGGTTAGGGTTATGTACCTGCCATGCACAGCTGAGGTTTAGAGTTCCGTTTAAAGTTAGGCCTCTTAGGGTCAGGGTTAGGGTTAGGGTTAGCGTTAGGGTTAGGGTTAGGGTTAAGTGCATGCCATGCACAGCTGAGGTTTAGAGTTCCGTTTTAAGTTAGGCCTCTTAGGGTCAGGGTTAGGGTTAGGGTTAGTGTTAGGGTTAAGGTTAGGGTTAGGGTTAGGGTTAGGATTACCTACATGCCATGCACAGCTGAGGTTTAGAGTTGCGTTTAGGGTTAGGCCTCTTAGGGTTAGGGTTAAGGTTAGGGTTAGGGTTAGGGTTAGGATTACGGTTAGGGTTAGGGTTAGGGTTAGGGTTAGGGTTAGGGTTAGGGTTAGGGTTACGGTTAGGGTTACGGTTACGGTTACGGTTAAGTGCATGCCATGCACAGCTGAGGTTTAGAGTTGCGTTTAGGGTTAGGCCTCTTAGGGTTAGGGTTAAGGTTAGGGTTAGGGTTAGGGTTAGGATTACGGTTAGGGTTAGGGTTAGGGTTAGGGTTAGGGTTAGGGTTAGGGTTAGGGTTAGGGTTAGGGTTATGTACATGCCATGCACAGCTGAGGTTTAGAGTTGCGTTTAGAGTTAGGCCTCTTAGGGTCAGGATTAGGGTTAGGGTTAGGTTTTGGGTTAGCGTTAGGGTTAGGGTTAGGGTTAGGGTTAGGGTTAGGTTTAGGGTTAGGGTTAGGGTTAGGGTTAGGGTTAGGGTTAGGGTTAGGGTTAGGTACATGCCATGCACAGCTGAGGTTTAGAGCTCCGTTTAGGGTTAGGTCTCTAAGAGTTAGGGTTAGGGTTAGGGTTAGGGTTAGGGTTAGGGTAAGGGTTAGGGTTATGTACCTGCCATGCACAGATCAGGTTTAGAGTTCCGTTTAGGTTTAGGTCTCTTAGGGTTAGGGATAGGATTAGGGTTAGGGTTAGGGTTAGGGTTAGGGTTAGGGTTAGGGTTAGGGTTAGGGTTGAGTGCATGCCATGCACAGCTGAGGGTTAGGGTTAGGGTTAGGGTTAGGGTTAGGGTTAGGGTTAGGGTTAAGTGCATGCAATGCACAGCTGAGGTTTAGAGTTCCGTTTTGTGTTAGGCCTCTTAGGGTCAGGGTTAGGGTTAGGGTTAGGGTTAGGGTTAGGGTTAGGGTTAGGGTTAGGGTTAGGGTTAGGGTTAGGGTTAGGGTTAGGGTTACGGTTACGGTTAAGTGCATGCCATGCACAGCTGAGGTTTAGAGTTGCGTTTACGGTTAGGCCTCTTAGGGTTAGTGTTAGGGTTAGGGTTAGGGTTAAGGTTAGGATTAGGGTTAGGGTTAGGGTTAGGGTTAGGGTTAAGAGCATGCCATGCACAGCTGAGGTTTAGAGTTCCGTTTTGGGTTAGGCCTCTTAGGGTTAGGGTTAGGGTTAGGGTTAGGGTTAGGGTTAGGGTTAGGGTTAAGTGCATGCCATGCACAGCTGAGGTTTAGAGTTCCGTTTTGGGTTAGGTCTCTAAGAGTTAGGGTTAGGGATAGGGTTAGGGTTAGGGTTAGGGTAAGGGTTAGGGTTATGTACCTGCCATGCACAGCTGAGGTTTAGAGTTCCGTTTAGGTTTAGGTCTCTTAGGGTTAGGGATAGGATTAGGGTTAGGGTTAAAGTTAGGGTTAGGGTTAGGGTTAGGGTTAGGGCTGAGTGCATGCCATGCACAGCTGAGGACTAGGGTTAGGGTTAGGGTTAGGGTTAAGTGCATGCAATGCACAGCTGAGGTTTAGAGTTCCGTTTTGTGTTAGGCCTCTTAGGGTCAGGGTTAGGGTTAGGGTTAGGGTTAGGGTTACGTACATGCCATGCACAGCTGAGGTTTAGAGTTGCGTTTAGAGTTAGGACTCTTAGGGTTAGGGTTAGGGTTAGGGTTAGGGTTAGGGTTAGGGTTAGGGTTAGGGTTAGGGTTAGGGTTAGGGTTAGGGTTGAGTGCATGCCATGCACAGCTGAGGTTTAGAGTTCCGTTTTGGGTTCGGCCTCTTAGGGTCAGGATTAGGGTTAGGGTTAGGGTTCGGGTTAGCGTTAGGGTTAGGGTTAGGGTTAGGGTTAGGGTTAGGGTTAGGGTTAGGGTTAGGGTTAGGGTTAGGGTTAGGGTTAGGGTTAGGGTAAGGGTTAGGGTTATGTACCTGCCATGCACAGCTGAGGTTTAGAGTTCCGTTTAGGTTTAGGTCTCTTAGGGTCAGGGTTAGGATTAGGGTTAGGGTTAAAGTAAGGGTTAGGGTTAGGGTTAGGGTTAAGTGCATGCTATGCACAGCTGAGGTTTAGAGTTCCGTTTTGGGTTAGGCCTCTTAGGGTCAGGGTTAGGGTTAGGTTTAGGGTTAGGGTTAGGGTTAGGGTTAGGGTTAGGGTTAGGGTTAGGGTTATGTACATGCCATGCACAGCTGAGGTTTAGAGTTCCGTCAAGGGTTAGGCCTCTTAGGGTCAGGATTAGTGTTAGGGTTAGGGTTAGGTTTAGGGTTAGGGTTAGGGTTAGGGTTAGGGTTAGGGTTATGTACATGCCATGCACAGCTGAGGTTTAGAGTTCCGTCAAGGGTTAGGCCTCTTAGGGTCAGGATTAGGGTTAGGGTTAGTGTTAGGGTTAGGCTTAGGGTTAGGGTTAGGGTTAGGGTTAGGGTTAGGGTTAAGTGCATGCCATGCACAGCTGAGGTTTAGAGTTCCGTTTTAAGTTAGGCCTCTTAGGGTCAGGGTTAGGGTTAGGGTTAGCGTTAGGGTTAAGGTTAGGGTTAGGGTTAGGGTTAGGATTACCTACATGCCATGCACAGCTGAGGTTTAGAGTTGCGTTTAGGGTTAGGCCTCTTAGGGTTAGGGTTAAGGTTAGGGTTAGGGTTAGGGTTAGGATTACGGTTAGGGTTAGGGTTAGGGTTAGGGTTAGGGTTACGGTTACGGTTAAGTGCATGCCATGCACAGCTGAGGTTTAGAGTTGCGTTTAGGGTTAGGCCTCTTAGGGTTAGGGTTAGGGTAAGGGTTAGGGTTAAGGTTAGGATTAGGGTTAGGGTTAGGGTTAGGGTTAGGGTTAAGTGCATGCCATGCACAGCTGAGGTTTAGAGTTCCGTTTTGGGTTAGGTCACTTAGGGTTAGGGTTAGGGTTAGGGTTAGGGTTAGGGTTAGGGTTAAGTGCATGCCATGCACAGCTGAGGTTTAGAGTTCCGTTTTGGGTTAGGCCTCTTAGGGTTAGGGTTAGGGTTAGGGTTAGGGTTAGGGTTAGGGTTACGCACATGCCATGCACAGCTGAGGTTTAGAGTTGCGTTTAGGGTTAGGCCTCTTAGGGTCAGGATTAGGGTTAGGGTTAGGTTTCGGGTTAGCGTTAGGGTTAGGGTTAGGGTTAGGGTTAGGGTTAGGTTTAGGGTTAGGGTTAGGGTTAGGGTTAGGGTTAGGGTTAGGGTTAGGGTTAGGGTTAGGTACATGCCATGCACAGCTGAGGTTTAGAGCTCCGTTTAGGGTTAGGTCTCTAAGAGTTAGGGTTAGGGTTAGGGTTAGGGTTAGGGTTAGGGTAAGGGTTAGGGTTATGTACCTGCCATGCACAGCTGAGGTTTAGAGTTCCGTTTAGGTTTAGGTCTCTTAGGGTTAGGGATAGGATTAGGGTTAGGGTTAGGGTTAGGGTTAGGGTTAGGGTTAGGGTTAGGGTTAGGGTTAGGGTTAGGGTTAAGTGCATGCCATGCACAGCTGAGGTTTAGAGTTCCGTTTTGGGTTAGGCCTGTTAGGGTTAGGGTTAGGGTTAGGGTTAGGGTTAGCGTTAGGGTTAGGGTTAGGGTTACGTACATGCCATGCACAGCTGAGGTTTAGAGTTGCGTTTAGGGTTAGGCCTCTTAGGGTCAGGGTTAGGGTTAGGGTTAGGGTTAGGGTTAGGGTTAGGGTTAGGGTTAGGGTTATGTACATGCCATGCACAGCTGAGGTTTAGAGTTCCGTTTTGTGTTAGGCCTCTTAGGGTTAGGGTTAGGGTTAGGGTTAGGGTTAGGGTTAGGGTTAGGGTTACGTACATGCCATGCACAGCTGAGGTTTAGAGTTGCGTTTAGGGTTAGGCCTCTTAGGGTTAGGGTTAGGGTTAGGGTTAGGGTTAGGGTTAGGGTTAGGTTTAGGGTTAGGGTTAGGGTTAGGGTTAGGGTTAGGTTTAGGGTTATGTACCTGCCATGCACAGCTGAGTTTTAGAGTTCCGTCTAGGGTTAGGACTCTTAGGGTCAGGATTAGGGGTAGGTTTAGGATTAGGGTTAGGGTTAGGGTTAGCGTTAGGGTTAGGGTTAGGGTTACGTACATGCCATGCACAGCTGAGGATTAGAGTTGCGTTTAGGGTTAGGCCTCTTAGGGTTAGGGTTAAGGTTAGGATTAGGGTTAAAGTTAAAGTTAGGGTTAGGGTTAGGGTTAGGGTTAAGTGCATGCAATGCACAGCTGAGGTTTAGAGTTCCGTTTTGTGTTAGGCCTCTTAGGGTTAGGGTTAGGGTTAGGGTTAGGGTTAGGGTTAGGGTTAGGGTTACGTACATGCCATGCACAGCTGAGGTTTAGAGTTGCGTTTAGGGTTAGGCCTCTTAGGGTTAGGGTTAGGGTTAGGTTTCGGGTTAGTGTTAGGGTTAGGGTTAGGGTTAGGGTTAGGGTTAGGGTTAGGGTTAGGTACATGCCATGCACAGCTGAGATTTAGAGTTGCGTTAAGGGTTAGGCCTCTTTAGGTTTAGGGTTAGGGTTAGGGTTAGGGTTAGGGTTAGGGTTAGGGTTACGGTTAAGTGCATGCCATGCACAGCTGAGGTTTAGAGTTGCGTTTAGGGTTAGGCCTCATAGGGTTAGTGTTAGGGTTAGGGTTAGGGTTAGGGTTAGGATTACGGTTAGGTTTAGGGTTAGGGTTAGGGTTAGGGTTAAGTGCATGCCATGCACAGCTGAGGTTTAGAGTTCCGTTTTGGGTTAGGCCTCTTAGCGTCAGGGTTACGGTTAGGGTTAGGGTTAGGGTTAGGGTTACGTACATGCCATGCACAGCTGAAGTTTAGAGTTGCGTTTAGGGTTAGGCCTCTTAGGGTTAGGGTTAGGGTTAGGGTTAGGGTTAGGGTTAGGGTTAGGGTTAGGGTTAGGGTTAGGGTTAGGTACATGCCATGCACAGCTGAGGTTTAGAGTTCCGTTTTGGGTTAGGCCTCTTAGGGTTAGGGTTAGGGTTAGGGTTAGGGTTAGGGTTAGGGTTAGGGTTAGGGTTACGTACATGCCATGCACAGCTGAGGTTTAGAGTTCCGTCAAGGGGTAGGCCCCATAGGTTCAGGATTAGAGTTAGGGTTAGGGTTAGGGTTAGGGTTAGGGTTAGGGTTAGGGTTAGGGTTAGGGTTAGG